>NC_081152.1:22688514-22883514 GCF_958295425.1 Solea solea | reverse complement strand
TAAGATGATCAAGATGTTTTTAATAACGAAAACTCTGAAATATGGGAACAGAACACACGTCACACACACAGAATAATTATTATATGACTCTTAAATACAATGTTTTTATACTAATGAAAATGACCAACACATGTGTACAACATCAGCTGTCACTCATCATTTACCAAATACTGTTTTATTTTCTGATGTCAGACAATGACACTGCTCCACCTTAATTCATTTCATATGTCTGTCTGCCTGTCTGTCTGTCTGTCTGTTTACTGGGAGGTTGTCTGTGCATGTGGGAGATTCACCGCTCACTTCAGCTGATGTGGTAGAGTTTGTGTTTTTAGTGATGTGTGCCACTCTCCTGAAATGCTTGTCTTATTTGCATAAATAGAAAGAGTTCCAGGGTGATTCCCTTGTGTGTGAGCTCATCAGTATTTTGGACCGTGCCTCCTGTCTTGTCTCAGTGGTGAAGAAACCTTTGACTTTTTGACTGACTGCCTGTGTACTGACCTTTATCTGCACTCAGTAAACCTTGGCCGTCTTTGTGTTCCCTGCATCTGAGTCGTCAGTCACTTGTAAAACTGAAAAATCCCTGTGACAACCATCAAGAAGTGCTTCTTTAATACTCAGCTTTCTGAGTTATATTCACTTCTACAGTATATCGTGTTAGCTAACATTCATGTTCTCAGTCATGCAGGTCAAATCTACAACACATTACTGGAGAAAACTACGTGAAAGTATAATGTTAATGACTTGTTGTCCAGTTTTACACTTGGCTGCCGTCATGACACCCATGTACAGGAAAGTCAATAGAGTTAAGTTAGTGTGAAAAATCCATGGTGTCTGGTTAAGAGGCATTTACCTTAACATTACAGAGAAAAGTGTTGTTAGTGTGGACATAAACCTGTTTATAATGAGCTACACATTTATTTACAGAGTTTGAATGTAAAAAATACAAAGATATAAAACTAATCTTTACCTTAACATTACAGAGAAAAGTGTTGTTAGTGTGGACATAAACCTGTTTATAATGAGCTACACATTTATCTACAGAGTTTGAATGTAAAAATACAAAGATATAAAACTAATCGTTAGCTTAACATTACAGAGAAAAGTGTTGTTAGTGTGGACATAAACCTGTTTATAATGAGCTACACATTTATCTACAGAGTTTGAATGTAAAAATACAAAGATATAAAACTAATCTTTACCTTAACATTACAGAGAAAAGTGTTGTTAGTGTGGACATAAACCTGTTTATAATGAGCTACACATTTATTTACAGAGTTTGAATGTAAAAATACAAAGATATAAAACTAATCTTTACCTTAACATTACAGAGAAAAGTGTTGTTAGTGTGGACATAAACCTGTTTATAATGAGCTACACATTTATTTACAGAGTTTGAATGTAAAAATACAAAGATATAAAACTAATCTTTACCTTAACATTACAGAGAAAAGTGTTGTTAGTGTGGACATAAACCTGTTTATAATGAGCTACACATTTATTTACAGTTTGAATGTAAAAATACAAAGATATAAAACTAATCTTTACCTTAACATTACAGAGAAAAGTGTTGTTAGTGTGGACATAAACCTGTTTATAATGAGCTACACATTTATTTACAGAGTTTGAATGTAAAAATACAAAGATATAAAACTAATCTTTACCTTAACATTACGGAGAAAAGTGTTGTTAGTGTGGACATAAACCTGTTTATAATGAGCTACACATTTATCTACAGAGTTTGAATGTAAAAATACAAAGATATAAAACTAATCTTTACCTTAACATTACAGAGAAAAGTGTTGTTAGTGTGGACATAAACCTGTTTATAATGAGCTACACATTTATCTACAGAGTTTGAATGTAAAAATACAAAGATATAAAACTAATCTTTACCTTAGCATTACAGAGAAAAGTGTTGTTAGTGTGGACATAAACCTGTTTATAATGAGCTACACATTTATCTACAGAGTTTGAATGTAAAAATACAAAGATATAAAACTAATCGTTAGCTTAACATTACAGAGAAAAGTGTTGTTAGTGTGGACATAAACCTGTTTATAATGAGCTACACATTTATCTACAGAGTTTGAATGTAAAAATACAAAGATATAAAACTAATCTTTACCTTAACATTACAGAGAAAAGTGTTGTTAGTGTGGACATAAACCTGTTTATAATGAGCTACACATTTATTTACAGAGTTTGAATGTAAAAATACAAAGATATAAAACTAATCTTTACCTTAACATTACAGAGAAAAGTGTTGTTAGTGTGGACATAAACCTGTTTATAATGAGCTACACATTTATTTACAGAGTTTGAATGTAAAAATACAAAGATATAAAACTAATCTTTACCTTAACATTACAGAGAAAAGTGTTGTTAGTGTGGACATAAACCTGTTTATAATGAGCTACACATTTATTTACAGTTTGAATGTAAAAATACAAAGATATAAAACTAATCTTTACCTTAACATTACAGAGAAAAGTGTTGTTAGTGTGGACATAAACCTGTTTATAATGAGCTACACATTTATTTACAGAGTTTGAATGTAAAAATACAAAGATATAAAACTAATCTTTACCTTAACATTACGGAGAAAAGTGTTGTTAGTGTGGACATAAACCTGTTTATAATGAGCTACACATTTATCTACAGAGTTTGAATGTAAAAATACAAAGATATAAAACTAATCTTTACCTTAACATTACAGAGAAAAGTGTTGTTAGTGTGGACATAAACCTGTTTATAATGAGCTACACATTTATCTACAGAGTTTGAATGTAAAAATACAAAGATATAAAACTAATCTTTACCTTAGCATTACAGAGAAAAGTGTTGTTAGTGTGGACATAAACCTGTTTATAATGAGCTACACATTTATTTACAGAGTTTGAATGTAAAAATACAAAGATATAAAACTAATCTTTACCTTAACATTACAGAGAAAAGTGTTGTTAGTGTGGACATAAACCTGTTTATAATGAGCTACACATTTATTTACAGTTTGAATGTAAAAATACAAAGATATAAAACTAATCTTTACCTTAACATTACAGAGAAAAGTGTTGTTAGTGTGGACATAAACCTGTTTATAATGAGCTACACATTTATCTACAGAGTTTGAATGTAAAAATACAAAGATATAAAACTAATCTTTACCTTAACATTACAGAGAAAAGTGTTGTTAGTGTGGACATAAACCTGTTTATAATGAGCTACACATTTATTTACAGAGTTTGAATGTAAAAATACAAAGATATAAAACTAATCTTTACCTTAACATTACAGAGAAAAGTGTTGTTAGTGTGGACATAAACCTGTTTATAATGAGCTACACATTTATCTACAGAGTTTGAATGTAAAAATACAAAGATATAAAACTAATCTTTACCTTAACATTACAGAGAAAAGTGTTGTTAGTGTGGACATAAACCTGTTTATAATGAGCTACACATTTATTTACAGAGTTTGAATGTAAAAATACAAAGATATAAAACTAATCTTTACCTTAACATTACAGAGAAAAGTGTTGTTAGTGTGGACATAAACCTGTTTATAATGAGCTACACATTTATTTACAGAGTTTGAATGTAAAAATACAAAGATATAAAACTAATCTTTACCTTAACATTACAGAGAAAAGTGTTGTAAGTGTGGACATAAACCTGTTTATAATGAGCTACACATTTATCTACAGAGTTTGAATGTAAAAATACAAAGATATAAAACTAATCTTTACCTTAACATTACAGAGAAAAGTGTTGTTAGTGTGGACATAAACCTGTTTATAATGAGCTACACATTTATTTACAGAGTTTGAATGTAAAAATACAAAGATATAAAACTAATCTTTACCTTAACATTACAGAGAAAAGTGTTGTTAGTGTGGACATAAACCTGTTTATAATGAGCTACACATTTATCTACAGAGTTTGAATGTAAATAAATAAATAAATGTATGTTGAATGTAAAACTAATCTTTACCTTACAATTAGAGAGAAAAACATTAGAGAGTTAGTCTGGACTTAACCCTTCATATAACAAGCTACATGTTTAATTACAGTTAATTACATTTTAACTGTATTTGTATGCAATTTAAGAAAACAGAAAAGAAAATTAACACAATATTTTTCTGTAAACAAGTTTGTTACTACTGTCATAATACTTAAAATAACAGGTTCATTTACAGTCTGTAATTGTACAATTTTGTACACTACTTATGATACTATTAAGAACAGAAAAACTACTGTAAAAAATAGTCAGATACTGTAAAATTAGGATTTCTTTTTTTTTTTACAGTGTACATGTTAATAGTATCCTCACAGGCTTCAGGCTGAGCTCTTTCTCTGCATCATCTGAGTTGACCAATGAGAGGGTGATGAAGCACAAATGCTGCCATGGTTGAGAAGTGGAGACTTTGCCAAGTTTTGAAATTTGTTTTTATTAGACAGAAATATATCATGGAATTTCATCTGGTGAAGTTGGAGCTTTACCCCAGGACAGTGTCATTCCTCTGTGGATATGAACTCTCTATAGAGACACATGGACTCAGGGTACAACCTCTGATACAACGTCCTTCACTCACCTCAATCTACAGTATTTGTGTCTCTTTTTATTTGAGTATTTTTTATTTGTATTTGAGTTAAATTCAAGCAGTGGTTTTCTGAATGTGAAGAAGGAGCAAATACAGTTGCTGCCCTATTTGTGCGCATGGCATCTTAAAGCTAGTCATTAATTTTCATTAAGTGCCGTCAGTAAGGACCATTAACCAGGCGAGAGAATAATCACCTCCCCAGAGTGGTGACCCGTTTATGGCACAGGTAAGGGTTAACGGAAACAGCCCACCTTCGATGTACCAACACAACATTCACAGCACACAACACAGCACTCAACACAGCACACGACACAACACAGCACACAGCACACAGCACACTACACAACACAGCACACAACACAATACAATACAATACAACACAACACACAAAACAGCACACAACACAGCACACGACACAGCACACGACACAACACACGACACAACACAACATAGCACACAACACAACACAACACAACACAACACACAACAGAGCACAAGACATAACACAGCACACAACACAACACAACACAGCACACAACACAATACAACACAACACACAAAACAGCACACAACACAGCACACGACACAGCACAGGACACAACACACGACACAGCACACAACACACAACACAGCACACAACACACGACAGCATATGACACAGCACACGACACAGCACAACACAACACAACACACAACAGAGCACAAGACATAACACAGCACACAACACACAACACAACACAGCACACAACACAATACAACACAACACACAAAACAGCACACAACACAGCACACGACACAGCACAGGACACAACACACGACACAGCACACAACACACAACACAGCACACAACACACGACAGCACATGACACAGCACAGCACACGACACAGCACAACACAACACAGCACACAACAGAGCTCACAATACAATACAACACAACACAATACAACACAATACAACACTAAACAACACAACACAGCACACAACAAAGCCAGCACTATGCACAATGACTTGTTTAAGGTATTTGTCTTTCAACAGAAATCACACAGCAATCATTTCTCCTAAAACCATTTGTTTGATGGAAGAGCATCCTGACTTGTGTGATTACAGGGAAAAATGATTAGTCCATTTCTATCAAATGCATTTCAAGATGAAATATGTCTTCTCATGAGCAGAAGTTTGTTTTTTTAATTACTCAGTAGGAAACAAATTATAACCATCATCTTTTTGTGATCCTCAAACCAACACTTTTACTTTTACACATTAAAATAAGACATATGCCTTTAACTAGATTTCAGTTTAGTAATGTTTCTTAATTTATACTGTATTTCTACAGTGCAGTAGAAATGTGCTGATGAGAAATGACTGGAAATGAAGTGTAAGGGAACAGTCATGAATGGTGTGTCTGGTCATGTGACTCTGCATCATGTCATTTGTGTTGGTTTCTTCTTCTTCTTCTGCACAACTTTCCAATAACTTTTGGGAAAAAACTCCCAAAACTTGCTAAAGTGTGTAAATATTTATCTTGCAGGCTTTGAAACCTCGGTAATCTCCAGGTGAAGACACTGGCTGCAAGCAAAAAAAGGTCAGGTGTCACAGAGACAAATAACACAGAGGCATTTCACTGCCACAGTCTCAGGAAAACACTAAAGAAGAATTTAATACTTGTACCTTTCAACATCTCTGATGCAAGACAATGGCTCCATACACACGACGTGTTAACATCTGGTCTGTGTTTTTCCATTTCCACCAATGCATTATTATAAGACACTGATGTATTTGTGACACTCATTACTTACATTGTATTCACTCATTGTTTGAGATTGGGGTGACCATGGTTACAGGTTGAAGGGATATGAATCCTTTGTCCTTTACATGTTCCTGTCAGCAGAGTCTGCTGGACATGAAACCACCCACAGTTAATAAGCAGTGACTTCTCAGTTGTTCTCATGCCACTGCAACAAAACCCTTGGGTGCATCAGTAATTATAGGCTTTTTAAAATCACTTCAAATCCGACAGCCCCCAGAATAGAAAATGGAACAAGAGTGGGATGAAAAAAATCCTTGCAGTGGCTATTAAATATCTATAAATACAACTTATTTCTAATGTTATATAAGAGTTTTCCAGATGGTTTGATTTTTTATTGAACATCATTATTGAACATGTACAACAAAAACAACAGTTTTCCTCAGTGATACCAGTCATGCTGAGGAATCAGTGACACCATTCTTTTTAAAGCATTTGGAAAAAAGCCACAGAGAGAAAATGAAAAAGAAGAATGGCTGAAGAAACCAGTGGGAGCTGGTAACGTCCATTTGTAGGCCATGAAATTGATTTAAAGCTATTTGACCAAGAAAGAGAGAAATGGTAGAGAAAGAAATCAACTTCATGTCAGGGTCACTGAAAATAAGATGGAAGATACAGAAACAACATGTCTCTACTTTTATTATTTTAGAAAATAATTAGAAAAGTATGAGAATGTAGTAACTAAAGTAACTATTAGGAATAAAATGAGAATGTCAACAATTACTAATATATTTGCAGTTGCACTTTAATCACTGAAGCACTTCAGAAGCTTTCACCACCTCAGGCTTCACCACACTGAGTTCAGACGCCTCAGCAGTCGCAATGTAATCCCAGATCAAAGATCTCAGAAAATCTGGATGGATTATCTTGGGCTGCAGTCACACCAGTGATGTGAAAATTTAAATCCTAACCCCCAGAGTTTATCTTTTGGTCGGCTTGAAAATGACTATTGTGAAGGTCTTTCCATAAATGTGAAGGTTAACCTGAGTTGTGTTGGTAATAAAAACAGGTAACACTGTATACTATAGTATACACCACCAGCACCATCTTTAACTAAACTTCAGAGATTCAGTCATGTGATCAAAGATCATTTCACAATAGCAGAGACAATAATGATGAGGGGACTGAAATGGAACAGTCCACTGCCTGATGTAAGTAAACTGCATATGTGTCTTGTTTTGAGCTGATAACTTTGATCTGCAGGTGGCGCCGTCTTCATCTTCTCTCACCACAGACTGCTGTATCTGCTGTACCTTTTTTAGGGTTCAATGATCCTTCTTTGTTCCAAATATAAAGCCAACGTTCTGCCAAGATGTTTATGACCTTTGACCTTTGACAATAACTATATTCAACAGTGTGTCTTTTCGTTTGAGTGGATCAATCATGAAAAAACAGGATGTTGTTGATGTTTCTTCAGCCTCCAGCAGGGATTCAATAACACGAACACGTGGTGTTACACTAACATTCTCCTCTCTGTGTGTTTGAAGGCTCTGCAGATCAAACGCTGCCTCCAGGCCATCATCCGTCCACTTCTACTATGACTGTGGTTTGGTGTTGCTGTCAGGGTCCAGGTGTGGATGAGAGGGCAAAATAAAAGCATACAAAAATAAAGAGCACAGAGTGGTTTGCAGATCGGTGGTGGGAGAGTAAACGGCTTCATTTGGTTTCTCATCTGTTCGAGCAGATGTGTGGAGCAGAGGCTGCATTTCTCAACTCAGGCAAACTAATGTGACGTGTCACACACACACACACACACACAGAAGCCATGACCATAGCTTGTTGTGCAGTAAATCTTTGCCCTCTTCCTAGTCTATTAAGAGATGGGAAACTCCACATGGGATTTTTACAGTGTGGTTTGATGTCAGTGCTGCTGCCATCAGGTCTGACCAGTTCAGTGCAGCTGTGATGACATTTCACACACATACATACGTACACACACTTTACCGTTATATATGAAATCTGCTGTGACAGCTTCGATAAACTCAGTTTGTGTTTTATGAAAGTGTTTCATGAATATAAATATTCATTAAACAAATCGTCATTAAATCTGGCCCTATACAATTTTTAATCAGATTATGGTAACAGATTAGAAATGCTGTAAACTTGATGCTTAAACTGAAAAGTCCCTCGTTCAGCAGCTGTGATGACACATTTACAGATATGTATTATTTATGTATTATCACATGATCCTCGGTCACCTAAAAAAAAACAGTGTTGTGTTGTGTTGAGCTGTGTTGTGTTGTGTTGTGTTGTGTTGTGTTGAGCTGTGTTGTGTTGTGTTGAGCTATGTTGTGTTGTGTTGAGCTGTGATGTGTTGTGTTGAGCTGTGTTGTGTTGTGTTCTGTTTAGCTGTGTTGAGCTGTGTTGTGTTGTGTTGTGTTGCGTTGTGTTGTGTTGTGTTGAGTTGAGCTGTGTTGTATTGTGTTGAGCTGTGTTGTGTTGTGTTGTGTTGTGTTGTGTGTTGTGTTGTGTTTAGCTGTTGTACTCAATTCCCTTGTAAGTCGCTTTGGATAAAAGCGTCTGCTAAATGACATGTAATGTAATGTAATGTAATGTTATGTTGTGTTGTGTTGTGTTGTGTTGTGTTGTGTTGTGTTGAGCTGTGTTGTGTTGACCTGTGTTGTGTTGTGTTGTGTTGAGCTGTGATGTGTTGTGTTGTGTTGTGTTGAGCTGTGTTGTGTTGTGTTGAGCTGTGATGTGTTGTGTTGTGTTGAGCTGTGTTGTGTTGTGTTGTGTTGAGCTGTGTTGTGTTGTGTTGTGTTGTGTTGTGTTGAGCTGTGATGTGTTGTTTTGTGTTGTGTTGTGTTGTGTTCTGTTGAGCTGTGATGTGTTCTGTTGTGTTGTGTTGAGCTGTGTTGTGTTGAGGTGTGATGTGTTGTGTTGTGTTGAGCTGTGTTGTGTTGAGCTGTGATGTGTTGTTTTGTGTTGTGTTGTGTTGTGTTGAGCTGTGATGTGTTCTGTTGTGTTGTGTTGAGCTGTGTTGTGTTGTGTTGAGCTGTGTTGTGTTGAGGTGTGATGTGTTGTGTTGAGCTGTGTTGTGTTGTGTTGTGTTGTGTTGTGTTGTGTTGTGTTGTGTTGAGCTGTGATGTGTTCTGTTGTGTTGTGTTGAGCTGTGTTGTGTTGAGGTGTGATGTGTTGTGTTGTGTTGAGCTGTGTTGTGTTGTGTTGTGTTGTGTTGTGTTGAGCTGTGATGTGTTGTTTTGTGTTGTGTTGTGTTGTGTTGAGCTGTGATGTGTTCTGTTGTGTTGTGTTGAGCTGTGTTGTGTTGTGTTGAGCTGTGTTGTGTTGTGTTGAGCTGTGTTGTGTTGAGCTGTGTTGTGTTGTGTTGTGTTGTGTTGTGTTGTGTTGTGTTGTGTTGAGCTGTGATGTGTTCTGTTGTGTTGTGTTGAGCTGTGTTGTGTTGAGGTGTGATGTGTTGTGTTGTGTTGAGCTGTGTTGTGTTGTGTTGTGTTGTGTTGTGTTGTGTTGTGTTGTGTTGTGTTGAGCTGTGATGTGTTGTTTTGTGTTGTGTTGTGTTGTGTTGAGCTGTGATGTGTTCTGTTGTGTTGTGTTGAGCTGTGTTGTGTTGTGTTGAGCTGTGTTGTGTTGTGTTGAGCTGTGTTGTGTTGAGCTGTGTTGTGTTGAGCTGTGTTGTGTTGTGTTGTGTTGTGTTGTGTTGTGTTGTGTTGAGTTGAGCTGAAAATGACCTTTGTAGAAAGCGGGAGAGGAAAAACAAACCAATACTCTTGTGATTGTCGTCTCTCTGCACGAGGGCAAATCAGTGTCTGCTTGAATGTCACAGTCGGTGTGTTACATCCTGATGCTTAACAAACAACAACAACCACTGTCACTTTTTTAGCTGCTGTTATTGGAGAGATGTGTCTTGATAATTAAAAGGAGGGTTATGAAATTTCATTTTATATTAGAAGTGGCACATTTACCGTGTATCTTGTCTTTGTTTGTCTTCTCTGATATTAATGTGGACATAACAAGGACACTGTTGCACATGTAAGTAGTGATTTTGACTTTATTTACTGTATAATAGTAAATCGATGTGTCTGTGTAACTGTTAGGAATTCAAGTGTGATTTTTAAAAATAGATCATGTAATAAGATTCTGCTTGTTGTGTATTATCTCACTCTAAAATATCATTAAAGGTCATTGACAGTATTGGAAATTCATTATTTGTTATTCATCTTTCTGTCTTCTCATCTATGTTTGTCTCTAACGTTTACTTTTCTCCAGTTTCTCTCCTCCACACAAACATGAATTTCTTCCTGATGGTATTTACTCCCTGCTGAGCTCTGAGGAAATGGATCACAAGGACAGAGGACGATAAGATGACAAATGGACAACGGAGAAAATGTGGTGAAGAAAGCAAAGATTACGCTCACGCACATACAGAAATGTAGTTTGAACAGAAGTGGTTTTGTTCTGATTCTGTCGTTAAAAACAAAGACACACTCACAGCACTGTGATCACAGTCTTCCTGTCTGTCACTGGTTCACCTCTTCATGACCATTCAAAGCTTCTTTAGCTACAACGTATGTTTCTGCCTGTTTTTGTCACAGACTTTATGTTACAGTGTCTTTTATGTTGACTCTGTCCGTCTGTCCATCAACCTCATGTTTCTTTGACTTACATCAAACTGCTTTTGTCAAAACAATTAACCAAAGGTTCATCGCCGGTTCTGTTTCCAGCCCTGACAGAGTTTAAAGTGAAGAGTTAGATGTGACAGACAATAAGTCCAGGAGTTATTAAGTTTTTGGATTCTTTAGCATTTCTTGTGTTCAATATACATTTTCTGTGTCTGTTTTTTATTTGTTTTATTTAGCTCGTAGGAATAACCCTCACTTTATTTATCGGACATGAGTGCGTGACTGAGAATGTAGCTGAACCTGGTATCTGAGTTTGCTGTTTGTCAGGTAGCAGAGTCATACACAGACGTACGTGTTTGCAGTTATGCCTCAATTCATAAAGTGATAGTCTCTGTTGTACTTCTTGACCATGTGAAGACTTTTAAAAGGACTGGAGACTTGATCCAGTTGATTAAGTCTGCTTGGCTTCATGTGCACACTCGGGCTCTGCAGCAGCCTCGCAGGAACAGTGTGGCATGAAACTGAGTAGATGTGAAATGTGGACACAAGCTGTGGGCGAGATCCACTTCCTCTGTCGCCACGGAGACGACAGGGAGGCAGGAAGGCCCTCTGCACACTAGGCCGTCACTAATTTAAGATGGCAGCCACAGTCAGAGGAGCCGACGTCTCATGATAACGTGTCTGAGGAGGTCAGTGCTGATGACAACAGTGTAAAACATCTGTTTGTACCAAGTGTGTGAAATACCACGTATCATTTTCTGCTTCATAGATCTTTGTCCACCGCCATCTGTCTGTGATGGAATGTTTATCAGTGACATTCATCTGCTTTTGAGAGAAGGGCATTTGTGTGTCTCTGCATGACAAACTGATTTCACCAACACAATAAAACATTGACAGAAGCAACAAAAAGGACCTTGTGCTGAGATTCCAGGTGGACCCCTTGTTTTAATGGACTAAGAACATTCAGAAACACTTATTTCCTCTGCACATACTAACAATTATAAATTGCTACCACATCTTCAGGAGAAGATTGGATCTGGTTTGTGCTCATGTCACGGTGATGTGTGTCCACGTCCCAGAGTCTGTGGATGTTCACGATGGTTCATGTGACATGAACGACATCAGATACACATGACCTGACCGTACACGTCTTCTGTTTATGATCCTCCTGCACAGGAGGTTCCACTTTAAGAGACCTGACCGTCCACAGTCTGAATGGCAGCAGACATTTTGTACTTGTTTCTAATAAACCTTGTGTGTTTTTGGTGTTGTTTTGGGAGATCTAGTCTCCACATTCTTGTTGTGATCAGGTTTTCCCTCAGGTGTGGTTGTAACACTGAAGATCATGTACTCATTAGAATACAGTTTACATTTGTGTGAGGATGTTCAGGTCAGTGAATTCCCTGCAGACACAGAGCAGCACAAACTCTGCAACGTTTGACTGTGAGGTGAAGTGTGGTGTTCAGAGTCAGACTCATCGAGTACCTGTCTCACTTCTGTTCACCCTGATCTTGGTTTATCTTTGTCTACAGACATCAGAAGGCTTCAGTTTCCTCTAGAAGACATGGACAGTCTCATAGTGGTTCCAGTGTGGACTAAATCCTGGCCCTCACTCTGTCAAAAGAGTATATTTATGTGTTTGACCCTGTGATTGGATAACCTCTATAGCATCCTGTCAATAACTCATGAGTGGAAACATGATGATTTGACTGTTCTCATCCAAAGACAAATGAAACGCTCTGAGCTCACACTGTGATCAGGCCAGAACAAAGAGGATGACCACAGAATTCACATCTACTTTCCTTTATTCATCTAACACAGAGAAGGGTCAATTAAAAGAGACAATCACATTCATATCACGCTGTGAATCAAGATTCTTATTCATTTCTTATTCCCTTTCATTTAAATTTAAACTCAACACAGGGAATTTGATTAACTACTTAATGAAATAACACCAACAGCTGTTCACTGCCACCACACTCTGAAATGTTCCCCACTGACAGTGAGGTCTCCTGCAGCATCGATGTTCCCTCACATGTTTCTTTACAGTTGAAGACAAGTGTGGTTGTGCTCCCTCACTGTTTACTGTTGCCACAGTGTCTTCTCACAGTCATGTTTTGTTTTTCATAAAGGGATTAAATCATTGCTAAATGTAGGACAATATCATTCAGCAGATCTTTATGTCACTGGTACTTTGCTTTTTTCATTTGTGCCTAATTCACCACAGTAGATTGGCTGATACTGCACCGTTTACTACATTTATTTCTCAGATCTCGTGAATATTATTTCCATTGTACATAAAATAAAATATGTAAATATGTCGTTCAAGAGCTGAAAGTCGTGTGACGTTTGAGTCGGAATTCACCAGCGACGTTTAAACTTATCACTCCCTAAATCTCAGAAGACGTGGAGTATGTGTTGTATTGCCGCATTGGTACCTTTAAATAGAAAAATCCTGAGCTTAAACTATTGTGTAATAACATTTTAAATTAACTTTGATTATTAAGTTCTTGCTGAGTTATAAAGTTAATGAAAACAAATGGTCTCTATTACGTGTATGATCAAATATAGGACCACGTGTGCTGGTGTTAATGTAACATTTCCACAGTGAATCAGATAGATTTTAAAAATCACAGGTATGATTTGGGGGAAGGAAGATTTGTCCCAGATGACGATGATGAAATCTAAACATTGTCATTTGAATGATCAGTGCTGCACGCTGTGACCTCCAGAATAGTATTAAAGATAATTGAAAAAGCAATTTTCTATCAAGACCAAACATCGGTCTCCATGTTGATGAACAGCAGGAGATCAGAGGGTCTGACAAGGATTGTCTTTGTCTTCTCTCGCTCTGAAGCAGCAGCAGTTTCCTCTGCTCTATATGGAGAAGAATGAGGAAGCACAGCAGAGGAGGGGAGGCCACACAGCCACATTTTTATCTGTGCTGTGCTGACTCAGCTGGACTCTCCCTGTGCGAGGCTGATGAGGAGGAATGGCCTTGTGGAGGAAGCGACCGAGTGCATCCATAGCTGTCATCATCATGTGAATGCTGCTGAATCTGCAGCTCTGGCCTCCTGCGTGGAAGGAAACGACCTGTCTCCACTCGCCTGACAGTCTCTCTGTCTCTCTGTCTCTCTCTCCGTCCACAACAACACGACACAGCTCATCATTGTCAGGTTTGTCTTAATGTAAACACTGACTTCCTGTCTTAGACTTGTAACTTCATTTTTCATCCTGAGCATGTGAAGGAATCCATGTTCATCCAGGAAAAACTCCAGTTATTATGAAAGGGGCATGTAAACCAAGCTAATCCAGAGCTGAGGAGCTAGATAAGCGAAGGCAGAGTCTCCTGTGGATGGTAAGTGATGTCGATAACGAGTGATATGAGTTTGGCTGAGTGGTTTATTTGAAAATGATGAGAATAATCTTGAAAGTGATCCAGCACTTTACAGGGAAGCAGCACAGTGAGGCAACAGTGGGGTCATGCAGGATGTTCACTCCCTGAGAATCATCTGACTGCAGCATTTTCAATGACTTTGAATCACATTAGCAAGAACACATTCACATCCAAATGAGCTAGTTCACTTCTAGACACAGAACAAGAGTTTGACATGAATACAGAATCCGGTTCAGATTGTGCAGAGCTGTTAGTGGGAGAATCTGGAACTATCCTCATCCAGTGAAATGGTTTTGGAGAGTGCAGCAGACAAACCACTGTGTAACTACAGCATGAATGTGATTTACATTGTCAGCTCCCGGCAGCTCGAGCTGTCACATCCTGGGACACAGAACTGCAACTGCAGGTCACACAGGGTAGAACAGAGATCCACAAATCAAGCCAAGTAGACTTTCTGGGAACTGCAGCGCAGATCAATCAGTAGGTTCAGGAAAAAGATCATGGACACAAGGCTGTAACACTTTAAAGCACAATACGCTGCACCTTTGCACATAGAACTACATAACAACACAACATAGAACATGTTCTTTATTTTCCTGCTCATTAGCAGACAAATGCAACTGAAAACAGGCTCCGACAAAGGCACACTTTATTGCTGTTGAGGTAATATTTGCTTAAAGCAGCAGCTTCAGGAATGTAGTCGTTAGTGTGTGATGTTTTACTTCTTCATTTAGAGAACAAAAGGACTGTTTCTGTGGTCACCACCATCATCACTTCATTTATAATTTACGCTGCATTTCTTATCACCTCACAATTCCTCAGCACTTTCAGCATTTATATATACTTATATACTATGTATATATATTTATATATACAGTACAATATTATTAATTAATTAATTAATTATTAATATTATGTACAATAACATTTTCTATTCACATATTCAAGACTCTGCTGATATGCCTTTACAAGTGCTGCAAAGCTGGAAGCTTACACTGGTGACTTTTGTTTTCTCCTGAAATAGTTAATTTTGTTTTAAAGGTCAATGCAGGCAGCGTTGCACGTGTCTGGCTGACAATGGTGATGTGATGATGTGCTTTCATTTTCTTTGTTTGATTGCTGAACAGGAACTCTTTCTTTTATTAAGAAGGAAACATAACCTCTCTCAGAAGTCCGACAGAATCATTTCCAAAGTGTGCAGGTGCATATGTGCGTTTGTTGTAGTCTTCTTTTTGACTTTTGCTTTTTATTCATAATTGAACCAACTGATGAATCCATCAGACCCTAGATAGAGAAGAGTAACAGCTGCTGAATGCACATGTTAAAATAACAGATACTAGTACTAGTGGCTTTAAATGTTTCTGGACAAGCATCATGTCTTTGATGAAACTTTCTCAGCAACCAGAGAAAAGATCATAACAACCTTTTTTCCCTTTTTGCTGTAAATATTTATTTACAGCACATTTACACTGTTTTTCTTTAGAAACTGCAGATACAAAGCTATGAAGTAAAGACGAGCACATTTCTCCTCCAGAAGTCCAACGACAAATATAGAGTGCACACATGTGTTGACGGCAGCAAAACAAAAAACGCTCTATGATTTGTTAATTCTTTGATTTTGGTTTGAGTGCCCTGTCCATATGTATGGTGAACTGTCAGCACTTCATCCTGTGCAGTATTTCTGCAGAACTGTAATTCAAATGCTGTCACACAGAAGCTGTTTGACAGCGAAAGGCTCTACATCTCACTGAACTGTGCTCCAGTCACAGCACAGTCTCCAAACATGATGCACTTGTACAGATTAAATCTGTAAATCTGGCACTAACAACAGAAACCAGCTCTCTTCAAAAGTCAAACAGTTTAATTGTTCATGACTTGTCTTTTATTTAAGGACAGTGTCTTTATATTTGATATTCACTGTTCATGCTCATTAAATGACCACATTCACTAAGTGAACTTTCATGGTTCAAATAATTCAAGTTTAATAAAGACTCAAGTCGACTGAGTGACGCTGAAATCTCATAAACACACTGCACTGCAAATAAAGCTTTTAAATTGAATACAGATAAAAGCTTGAGATGCTACCATTCATACAAAAGTAAAACAAACAGAATAACTGCATCATTCTGAGTTTCAAAAACAGATACGGATTTCCTGCCATCATGGAGTTTAATTCATTTCCCCTAATATAGATCAATATACAATTAAGATGAATTATTCAAAACTTTCCTTTGAGGAATAATCTCAATGCTGGAAATGAGCTGGAAGTTCTATTGATCCCCGACTTCCACATTAATCCTCATCAATCCCCTCAATTACTCAGCAAATCCTCTCACAAGTCGTTTTGCCATGTGCAAGTTTGAAGAAAAAAGAGATTTGATTCAAATCATTTTCACATTCAGAACTGAGAGGTCATGTTATATTTACAAATATGTTGACTTATGTTTTATATAAGGCACATGAGGATGTGAAAATCCTTTTTCATCCATGTACAGATTATTTACAGTCAAGTGTTTTTTCCTCAGGGGACAAAACGACAGACTTTGAAGTCATTGCTCAGATTTCGTCTTCCACATACATGCTGTCAAAGCACATTTTTAAAGAAATCTGAATCAGAGAAAAAAAAAAGAGTGCCTTTGTTTTGTTCTCCGTAGGAGAGATAAATGACTTGTTATTGTTTTTGTTCAATTCACACACACACAAGTCCTCACCTCAGATAAACCATCTCATATAAAGACTGATGACAGTGACATGTTGTCGTTGTTGCTGTTGTTGTACAGTCAGAGTGTGAACTGTTCATAACCAATAATAACATCTGATATTGTTTTTATCTTATCTCATCAGCAGCTGCTGACAGACATGTAACCTCAGTAAAACAGACACGATCAGTTATCAGCATCTTTTTATTGATACACAATTACTGTTTACATGAAAGTCTTATTTGTCATTTCTCTCTAATGACTTTGTGCTTGAATACTTTTAAGAATGTATATTTATTTTTACTGAACCATGTCTTCATTTGAAAAGTTTCTTTTTTTCAGTAAGTATTATACATTATATTATTACAGATCTCTTTTCACTACACTGGACTTTCTCTAATTCATTTTCTTGACTTTGTTCAAATGAATTCAATATGAATTATTATATGTATTTATATGTATAATATAAAAATGTCCACTAACAAACCATATTGTCAGCATTATTTGTGTATTGCACATCTTCGTGTGCAGATTTTTGCAAAATTTGGAAATGTAATTTTTAAATACCTTGTTAACATCAGCTTCTGAATAAACCACTTGCATTAGAAACACATTAAAAGGCATCTAAAGTGAGATGAAGTCATTTTTGTCAAACACAAAAGATCATTAAAGAGAATTAAATTCCACACAAAGCAGCAACTGATTACAAACATCGGTAACCCTGTATTTTACAGTCCGCTAATTATTCACCAAGAAACTAGATGGTAACAAAATGTAGTTAATAGGAATGTTCCAAAAATACATTTTAGTAATTACTAAGTTATTACCTGGTAAGAACATGGAAACAGAAAGGATAGTAAGTACTATGTTATTACTTAGTAAGTACATGAAAAACCTCCAAGAAACTAGATGTAATACAATCCATTTACTAAGAAAGTACCCATACAGAATGGATGTAAGTGCTAAGGTATAACATACTAAGTACATGGAAACATACTAGAAAATTAGATGGTTATACAATTCAATTCAATTCAATTCAATTTTATTTGTATAGCGCCAAATCATAACATACATTATGTCAAGTCTGTACATAGACAACATCAAGGAGAGCAGAGAAACACAACAGTTCACACAATGAGCAAACACTAGGCATCAGTGGAGAGAAAAAACTCCCTCTTAACAGAAGAAGAAATCTCTGACAGAACCAGACTCAGAGATGTGCAGTCATCTGCCTCGACCGGTTGGGGTGAAAGGAAAATGGGGGACAGCGGAGAGATGGGGGACAGAAAGGGGGGAGAGAAAGGACAAGAGGGAGATGAGGTAGAGAGACTAGGAGCAGATACACAACAACTGTATCAAGTTACAAGTTTATACACTATACAATACACATATTAAGAAAGTATCATAGTAAAGTTATTACCTAGTAACTACCTACAATGCGTTGGTGAGTTCCAGTTACTTACCTTTAAATAGCATTTACTGCCAATCCGGAAGTATTCTGTTCTGGCTTGATGACGTGTCATGGGTGCTTCATAAACTGTCATGTTCTTTCCCGGTACTAAAATATCACTTTTTGTTTAATTAACATGTACTAAGACTGTAAAATAAAGCAGTGCATATTTTCCTGCAAATACACAGTACTTTCTTACCAAATAAACATAGTCAACCTTTAGGTGGATATGCATTAGTAAAGTACGTATACTTATAGGATAGGAAGTTCATTACATTACATGTCATTTAGCAGACGCTTTTATCCAAAGCAACTTACAAGGGAACTGAGTACAATCAGCCAGGGGTGGAGTTGAACTTGCGACCATGACGTCTTTTGCACACAGGGTACCGGTCTTAACTACTGAGCCACTCCACCCCAAGTTCAAAGCTATTATATATTAGGTACATGGAAACAAACTAGAAAGCTATGGTAAAAATATCCTCTTTAGGAAGTTACCCAAATAAATGTTTAGGGAGTACGAAGTTATTATCCCACATGTGCATGATACTTACTAATAAACACCACAATACGTACATGTACAGTATATAACTTAAAATGGTTGGATTTATTAAAGCTTCAGTCTTCTTCATTAAATCACCCCTCGTTAAAGCTCACAAATGTTCTTTTTATATAACTGAACACCAAATACCAAATACATTTAACAATTTTACCAAATAAACAAATAAACCAAAAAGCTTCACTGTCTTGAATTACAGGGAAAAGAGACTCGAAAACAGTCTCTTGTCGTTTCTGTCGGGTGCACCATCTGCCTTTCTTGTTCTGGGTTTTGGCATATTTTCTGAAATATAAGTGGTACACAATATTGACAAACAAATAATTAGATAATTACAGATCATTTGCTATTTTTATTTAGAATGGCACGGTTAGCAAATTGCTGTACAAGGCCAAGATAACTTATATACAAATTATAACAATTAGAACCGTTATAAAATATAAACATATAACATATAGTTACAGTATATATATATATATATATATATATATATATGTATACACCGTATTATGTATAGATAGATAGATATAAAATATAACAGTTGTTAGAAGCACATTGCCGAACTGTGTACAGTTCAGGGACAGAGTATTGATCAAATCCTATTAAATACACTTAACCCTATTTACATATTTTACATTTATACATAGCTATTTAACTAGTAATAAACGTTAGTAACGTGTGTATATCTTGCACTAGCTAATGTTAGTCTAGATGCTAATTAATTAATAATGAAGTGATGCTACTAGCATAACATTCACATGAAACTCTATAAAGTACTAACTGAGATTAAAAACAACTCAAAACACATATAATACCAAATTATATACCAAACATATACAGACCTTGTGTCCTGTCAGCCAGGTGCTAAAATAGATTTTAATCAATTGGCACCACGTTTCTCTCTCTTTTTTCCTACTTCCGGTATTTTAGCCTTTCAAAATAAAAGCATCACTTTTGCACAGATGACCTACCACAATAAAAGTAAGACAAAATTTAAGTCATTTACATACATTAACTTTGAGTTTTAGATAACCTGTTCTCCAACTGAAGTAACACAAACTGCCACTTACCAATACAATTCTGATATTATTTCAATATTTCAACTTACAAACAGTTAGAGTTTTGCAGATTCTTCTCTGTGTTGGCTCGCTTTCACAACGATTAGCATCCAAGTAGGCGGTAGTGTTGTAGTCAAGACCACCTAAACCGAGACCAAGTCGAGACCAAGACCACAGTTTATCAAGACCAAGACCAAGACTATGAGGGGTTGAATTTACACGTTGCGCTGTGTTTTCTTTTCAAGGTATTTATGCACAAAAAATCTTTGTGGTTCAGGCAACCAAATTTTATTATAGATGAGTTGGCTGACATCTTCTCACGGCCTCTTCTCTTGTTACTCACATGCACTTTTGTGGGGGGCGTGTGGAAGGGGGCGGGAGGGGTGACAGCTGTTAACGGTGACAAAAATGTCATGTACTTACTAAGTAATAACATAGTACTTACTATCCTTTCTGTATGGGTACTTTCTTAATACATAGATTGTATTACCATCTAGTTTCCTAGTATGTTTCCATGTTCTTACTAGGTACTAACTTAGTAATTACATAAAGTTATTTTGGAACTTTCCTATTAACTATGTTTGTTACCATCTAGTTTCTTAGTAAATACCAGGTAATTAGCGGACTGTAAAAAAAGGGTTACCAAAACATCTGTGGCTCTTAATTCCATTGAACTCTGATGCTATTGGTATCATTGTGCTGTTTGTACAGAGTTCCTTTAGCCAGTGATGTCATGTGTTTTTGAATTTGAATTTGAATGGTTAAAGTGAACATGATTGACAGAAACAGAATCAAACAACATTTGAATCAAAAATAAAAAAGTCAAAGATAAATTAAGTTCCTTTTTTTACCTTCCAGTAAACATGTGGGAGGAGTCTAATGTCCAGAGCTGCGATGATAGGAGGCCACAGTGACGAAGCAGAGGAGAGGAGCAGATGGTGGAACAATTCCCAGGGTTTATTTCAGGAGAGTTCAGCCTTTACGGCTCATATACTGACTTAATTATGAGACAGAGGGGAGAGTGAAACCCTGGAAGACGGATTTTAACAGGCAGGGAAATCTTCATTAAGTCCACAAGGAGAGTGCAGCACATTGAAATGACTTTGCCTTCTCATCATTTCATCAACACAACTAGAGAGGGCAGAAGGAGTGGCTCTTGTATTCACGCTCAAACTGAGCGCAAAGATATGAATAACTACATAATACATTATATTGTTTATGTTCAAAAATCTGTATGTTGGGGAAATATGGACTCCTTATACTTATAATATCCTTATTTTATTTTATAACTGCCCAAGTCTGTGATCAGTAAAGCATTTAGTTTACTAGAAACTGGACACAATTCCACAAATGTAAAGAAAATATCCATGAAGTGGAATATTGAAAAGCAGACGATAGAGAGACAGCTCAAGGCCAGTGGACAAAGCTCTGTCTGTGATATGAGGAATAAAAGGTATATGAATGTGAGAAATTGGATTGAAGTGTTTGAAGGAAAGTTCAGGTCAGACTTATCTGTGATGTGTCACCACACACTTCAATAAAGGCAGAAACCTGCTTTTATCTGCCAGAGACTTTTACTAGAAGGGATGAACCTCTGAGATTTAATCACTTCCTTAACTCATAGTAGAGGAAACGATGGAAGTGTGTGTGTGTGCGTGTGTGTGTGCGTGTGTGTGTGTGTGCGTGTGCGTGTGCGTGTGCATGTGCATGTGAGACCGCAGCAGAACCCCAAATTTAAGGCTCTTGTATCTTTTCAAATGTAATTATCTCGTCAGCTTTGGTTCTCGTTGTTCACATGAAAACAGCTGATCCTGGATCTTCTGCTGAGATGATGCTGGTTGTTTTAGTCACTAATGGGATGGAACATATAGAGTCCCTGGCAGGTGACACATTGTGACCTGGTTGAACTTCCCTGGAACATCTCGATGGTGAGAACATGTGCTCCGTTTGTGTTTTAAAACTCTTCAACTTCAAACAGAACTGAATCAGTTCTCTGACCAAACACCAGTGTTGACCTGATGTCAGGTCACGCTACATTTCTCAGTAGCGTGGTGGTAGTGTTGCTGTTTTCTGAATCAAATAGCTTTTCCGTAGCTCAGCTCTTTTAGTGACAAAGTAGTGCGGCACACAAGCTACATTTTTACAAACGACTCTGAATGTCAGCGCAGCGGAGATTTCTACCGCGGTCTGAAATAAAAGGATCAGTCGCCACTGCCGTAACCAGCCAACACAAGTGCTTCCGTATGACGGTGACATCACGGACCAATCCTTGGGCTGATGCCTACATATATATACATATATAGTGTATATGTATATATATATATATATATATATATAGTGAAGAGCGCAGATTATTCTCTCTTCAGTGAAGAGTCTCTCTACAGTGAAGAGCGCAGACTCTTCTCTCTACAGTGAAGAGCACAGATTATTCTCTCTTCAGTGAAGATCATAGATTATTCTCTCTTCAGTGAAGAGCGCAGACTCTTCTCTCTACAGTGAAGAGCGCAGACTCTTCTCTCTACAGTGAAGAGCATAGATTATTCTCTCTACAATGAAGAGCACAGATTATTCTCTCTTCAGTGAAGACCATAGATTATTCTCTCTTCAGTGAAGAGCGCAGACTCTTCTCTCTACAGTGAAGAGCATAGATTATTCTCTCTACAATGAAGAGCACAGATTATTCTCTCTTCAGTGAAGACCATAGATTATTCTCTCTTCAGTGAAGAGCGCAGACTCTTCTCTCTACAGTGAAGAGCGCAGACTCTTCTCTCCGCAGTGAAGACTCTGCTCACTCTTGTATCTTCGTCTCCACCAGATTTCTTTGTGAAAGTGCTGAGCTCGACTGCCTGAGACAATTAGTGGAAGTTAACAATGAAAAGAAATGACTAGAGAAAATTCAGATGCTGCACGGGGCAAAAGAAAAGCTGAGCCAAGACACACTTGACTGAAAGATAAGATGAGACTGAGAGGGTATAGATAAAATAATGTAAAGAACTCACAGAAAGTCCTTTAACTCGGATAAATGATGTCCTGACCATGTTAAAGCTTCAAAACTTAGTCAGTTTTAACCAAGGACATTTTTCTTTATCATGTATTTAATGAGAGAAAAAATCATTATCATCATCATCATCATGCAGTCACTGCTGTGCTGCAGTGAATCAAACATGAGATTATCCACTGTGGTTTGTGGATTTTTATTTGGAATTTAGATTTGAAGATTAATCCCAAAACAGCTGTCATTTCATTTGAATATTCTCGTAAGGAAAATGATTTACTGTATGTTTGTATGACTCATTTATTTGAGAGATGCTTTTATGATTCAACATGTTGTGATTTCAAAGTGGTGGCTTTTGCAGTTAATGGACACATTTAACAGCTGATGATTAAATCACATAAATCAAATTGTATCAGATAAAAGTCAGTTCAAAGGTAAACAGGAAACAAAATAAATATTGATAGTTAATATGCATTTGCATAAGTCACCATCAGCTTAACTTAATTTAATTATGCACTGTTGTACTACAGAAATTAAAAGTGATGTTTATTTTAACTAATTCTGGGAAACAAAGTTCATTTAATTTAATTTTCGTTCCTTTGTAAACGTCAATTTTATTTTGGCTCAATTAAGAAACCGGAATTTAATTTGAATCTTTATTGTTAATTTGTTATGTTCACGAGTATTTATTTACAGATATACATTTACTTATGAGCATTTTCTGTGTAACTGTACTGAGAACAGAGATAGGAACATTTTTTTATTTACCTACAGTCTATTTATCTATTTCACTGTGGAGGCCAGTGTAGAATCATCTAAAACAAGGTGTCTTCACACACACACACAGCCGTAGGACCAGGAAAGATCATTTGTCTCCAAAGAACTGGACCAAAATAATATGTATTACATACATGAAGCAGCGGCTCCACACTGTGCTGAATTCCCTTTTCTCTGACAACTTCAACAAGATATATGGTGTAGTGTGTTGTTAGCAGAAAAAGAGATTTAATGTTTCCCCTCTTCTTATTGTCCGATTAAAACAACTCTCTAAGATTTTTCATACTTAAAACAGATGGAAAAAAAGATTTCAGCATCTTTCCTTAAAAAAAACCCAAAAACTTAAAACATGTACATTAGCAGAGGAATCTCATTCTTCAACAGCTGCAGTGATCACAATCACATTCATGTATAATTCAACGAAGCAGCTCTAGAGTCTAACGAGTGACTGTGTCGCCTTGTTTACTGTTGTGGATTTAAATTCACAGAATTCAACAATAAAAAATGCAAAAAAGATAGAATGTAAATTATAAGGAAGGCAATTTTGTAAGAGACTGAGGATCCACAAAGGCAGTAAAGGAGAGAGAGAGATACATCACTGTCCTTCAGTATCTTCATGACCCCAACTTCTGTTGTAATATTTATCAAACTGAAGAGACAGAGTTAGTCACTGCGATGTCTCTGTGATCCAGGTCAGAGTCATCGTCAGAGCTGAGCTGCAGGAAACTGGACTCACCCAAGTTCAGATGTTTCACCTCTCACTTCTGAAGAATGCTGTAAAAAACCTGGAGAAGAATTGCAAACGTTTTTCTTTATGTCTTTATGTCCATGTTTTCTTTACGTCCACATTTTCTATACGTCCACGTTTTCTTTACGTCCACGTTTCTTTACGTCCACGTTTCTTTATGTCTACGTTTTCTTTATGTCCATGTTTCTTTACGTCCACGTTTCTTTATGTCTACGTTTTCTTTATGTCCATGTTTCTTTACGTCCACGTTTCTTTACGTCCACGTTTCTTCACGTCCACGTTTCTTTACGTCCACGTTTTCTTTACGTCCACATTTCTTTACGTCCACGTATATTTACGTCCACGTATCTTTACGTCCACGTTTCTTTACGTCCCCGTTTCTTTACGTCCACGTTTCTTTACGTCCACATTTCTTTACGTCTACGTTTTCTTTATGTCCACGTTTTCTCTACGTCCACGTTTCTTTACGTCCACGTTTCTACACGTACACGTTTCCTTAAGTCCACGTTTTCTTTACGTCCATGTTCCTTAATGTCTACATTTTCTTTACGTCCACGTTTCTTTATGTCTACTTTTTCTTTTTGTCCACATTTTCTTTATGTCCACGTTTCTTTATGTTTACGTTTTCTTTCCGTCCACGTTTCTTTATGTCTACGTTTTCTTTTTGTCCACATTTTCTTTATGTCCATGTTTCTTTAGGTCCACGTTTCTTTATGTCTACGTTTTCTTTACGTCCACGTTTCTTTATGTCTACGTTTTCTTTTTGTCCACATTTTCTTTATGTCCACGTTTCTTTATGTCTACGTTTTCTTTTTGTCCACATTTTCTTTCCGTCCACGTTTCTTTATGTTTACGTTTTCTTTCCGTCCACGTTTCTTTATGTCTACGTTTTCTTTTTGTCCACATTTTCTTTATGTCCATGTTTCTTTAGGTCCACGTTTCTTTATGTCTACGTTTTCTTTACGTCCACGTTTCTTTACATCCACATTTCTTTATGTCCACATTTTGTTTATGTCCATGTTTCTTTATGTCCACTTTTTCTTTAGGTTCACGTTTCTTTATGTCTGCGTTTCTTTACGTCCACGTTTCTTTATGTCCACATTTTCTTTATTTCCATGTTTTCTCTACGTCCACGTTTCATTATGTCCACATTTTCTTTACGTCCTTGTTTTCTTTACGTCCACGTTTCTTTAAGTTCACGTTTTCTTTACGTCCACGTTTCTTTATGTCCACGTGTGGATGTGTTCTAGTATCATGTTGCCCTGATATTTGAACACATTCACCAAACACAATATTGATAAATATATATTTTTTAATGCTCTCTCATATTTTTATCATTATTGTTTTTTTCTTTGTGTGTGATAAACATAAACATGTTGCTATTACAAATATACGACTCGATCATGAACCTATCTCTGGATAAAACATTGTTCTTTCTCTGTTGTTTCGCGTGAACGTGTTGTTGGTGTTTAGAATTCAAATCATTCTCACTGCGGTCTATTAACTTTAAATTGATATAGACTGAGAAAACAGGGCGGAGTCATTAAATAAAAAGTCATTAGCTGCTGTAAATATCAACAAATGAAATGTCACAGTGGGATAAACAAATATACCAGGGAGACTAACGTTTTACTGCATTCACTTCATTTCTATATTTTACCTTATGTGAGGAAAGATTTTCTTTATTACTATAAACAACATTCTTTGTTCCTCATGTTTTCAGTGAACTTCACATGAATTAACATTTAAAATTGAGTTAACATGATCTGCACATTAAAAGTATCTACCTTGAATTTATTGGTTACTTTTGGTGATGTTCTTTATGAATATTATAAAATAAATATACTGTTACATTTTTGACACATTTTACTTCTGCTTGATTTAATGTTTCTCTTGTATTTGTTTAGTTTTACAGTTTTGTGACTTTTTTGCAAAGAAAAAATACATTTGTACAATGTATGTTTTAGTGTGTGCGTGCGTGTGTGTGTGTGCACGTGCGTGAGTGTGTGTGTGTGTGTATGTACACAAATGAATTTTCCCAACATTGCATTTTTAAATATTACAGAACTATTTTTCTTTAACCTGCTAAAATTGAAAGTGTTTCTTGTGATGCAGAGATGAGTTGTATTTGTGTTATCAGTGTCACAGAGGAGCTGCACATGTGTTCTATGAAACTCTGACTGTCTTATCCTTTATTTCCTGCTTATATTGTATTTCTGTTTAAATTCTAATGTCTTTGTAATGTATTTGACTTTAAATGATTATATATGAATGTGCTATAACAAATAAATGTGCCTTCATTGATAATAGTTCATCAGTAGACTTGTTTTTTTTTAGATCATACTGTTGGTTTTTCAGTGGTCATTTGTTCAGTGTCTTTAATCATCATTGACATAGAAAGTAATTTCAGAGCAGCAGATCCAAACCATCAAAGACCATGGATCATGTCTGAAGAATAAATGGTTCTGGACTGATGACATTTACTGCATCCATTCATCATGAGCCTGCGACACAATGGGTTAGGGTTATTTCCCTTTACTTCTTTTGTTTTTGTG
Organism: Solea solea; assembly: GCF_958295425.1. NCBI lineage: Eukaryota > Metazoa > Chordata > Actinopteri > Pleuronectiformes > Soleidae > Solea > Solea solea. The sequence continues at coordinate 22,856,297 of NC_081152.1, read as the reverse complement.
AAAAAAACAAAGACAGCGTTATTTAAGGTGAAATCACCAGAAACAACATGAATACAGAATAACAAAGGTCACAGTAAAATAATCCTTCATCACAGTCCAGTGCTTTGACATACACTCTTTTTATTTATTTAGTTATTTATTTGTTGTTGTTGGAGTCTGTATAAGCAAAACACTCACATAGTTATATTTGTCATTATCAATGAATAATGTTTCATGTTGTTTTATTAATGCTGATCAGCCTGAGCGACGCAGCAGAAAACACTTCATTGATTGTATTGATTGTGCTAAATCAATCCTTTCTGTATTTTCTCCTACGGTGAATAACAGCTGTTCCCCCAACTACCACAGATACAAACAAGTCTTGCACTGTTGCCATGGCAACCCCCATCCTCCTCCAGCATTCTAACAAAGACAAATTAGACCTAGAGTGACTGCGGGGTGAGAAAGACTTTCTGTGACAGATGTCGTAAAAGTGAGCTCACAGAAGTAAAATCAATGTTTTATCAAAATCAAGGTTCAGCACTGATGGACTGAAGGGAAGCAAAATGTACATGTGTTACTATTATTATCAATATTAGAGCTATCTAAGAGCTATGGTAGCTGAAGTCCATAACAATCTGAATGTTAATCAGTATTTCACCCGTCTAATGGAAGCTGAATATTGACGAGCGAGCGAGAGCAGGTCACACAGGTCAAGGTTGTGTTAAATGTGTGAAACAAGCTACAAAAATGCTGACGCCAAAGGATTCAACAAAACCATGAATCAGTTATTGATTCAGTCTCTTCAAGTGTTTAATGCTGTTATATACAATACTACATTGTGTCTAATGCATGGAAATCATCACATACCACTGACACACAGTGTGTTGTATACATTGTATAGACGTTATATAAGCAGCTGCCAGACGAGTCAAACCCAGTTATAGTTCAGTTATAACCCTGATACTTGACAGAGTCAGGTGTTGGATCTGGATTCAGCTGCTTCTTTGCCTCATGGTTCACTGGGAGTTAAAGTCTGCAGAGGCGTGTCTCTCTACGACGCTCTTCTAGAAAGGTCACTTGTGCTTTCAGATAAATAAAACAACACCTGGCTCTTGGAGAAGCCCTCAGCTGAACGCCAATTCGTGCAGAGAGACACGAGTCCCAGGTGCCAAACACAGCGAACACTTAGAGCTGCCTGAGGCGGAGACATGACACCCACACCTGACTATCTATTTATATATGGATATTATTCTTTATGATGAAAGGCCCCAGAATGATATTCAAACATCAAAGTCACTATAATGAAGGGAGAAAATCAAAAAGTCTAGAATGTTAAATAATTAAATTACAAAGGTTAGAATGAATTGACAACATTTTTATTAGCAGAACCCTAATCATTTGATATCCATCACAAGTGTAATTCACAGTTTTTGTTGTGTCGTGATAATGATTGCATCTACAGGAAAACTCAAACTTTTTCTGATCACAAAAACATTCAATGTTTCAAGGTTCAGTTGAGTGGAGGCTTTTAAACCGTCTTTGTTTATCTCTGCAAACATGTTCTGTTTTATTTCTAGACATTTATTGCTGATGCCGCTATTACGTTTCCAAGTATCATAACTATAAAGTTCATGACATGACCCTTTAGTTGATACACACACACACACACAGCACTGTTACATAGATTACCCATTAGTAATAATAAAAAAAACTGTTTAAGTGTGTCAGGACTCATGGCAGCCCCTCCCTCTCCTGTCTGTGTGTGCTGTGTGTGGGCGTGGCTAACTCTCTCTCAGCACCAGGTGAAACTCATTCCACAATCAGACCCACTTCATAATGATTCTACAGCGTAGTAACAGTGTTGTGTTATGACCCTGGGTCATAATATCATTTAGTTTGCCTGTTCTGCTGTTGTTCCTCCCTGCCTGAGGGTGGTGCTACTACCCTTGGTGTTTCTTTCCTTAGGTGCAGGTACTGACTGCTGATTGGAGAAGGAAGATTTGGAGGAGTATAAAATGGCTGCCGCTTGAGCTGTTCTTCCTCTTCTCTCTACTCTGCGTACCTGTCTGCCTGTTACCTGTCTGACTGTCACCTGTCTGACTATCACCTGTCTGTGTGCCTGCCTGCGTACCTGTCTGTGTACATGTCTGACTGTCACCTGTCTGCGTACCTGTATGTTTACCTGTCTGCGTACCTGCCTGCATACCTGTCTGTTTACCTGTCTGTGTACCTGCCTGCGTACCTGTCTGTGTACCTGTCTGACTGTCACCCTGAACAAACCTCCCAGTCGGACACGTGTTATGACTGTAGTCACCCTGTGTTTTTTTCTTCCTTCAATCTCCTTGGCAAATAGGTGTGTGCCATAGCCATGCCAGGATTGGTGGAGTGGTTCTGGGCCCTGGCTCTCGATTGGCTGTACTCCAACACCACCTGATACATAAGGAGCCAATATAGTGAACGTCAGACGGCTGGATGGCAGCGACTCTTTTCCTCATCCTCCTCCTCTCCCACCCGGCCACACTTCAGCTCTGTAGACTTTTTGTGTATTTTAATTCTTGTTCGAGTAGTAGGGGTGGACTGCCAGTTTTGTTACAGTGTTGGTTCCTGTTTATTTAGTTAGGGAGGTAAGTTTCCTGTCATTTGGTTTGTTTAAGGTCGATTATTTAGTCCACCCTGAAGCCTATACCTCAGTTCATCTAATTTTGTCATTTAAACCTACGTTTATATAAATTAAATAAATCATTTGTTTCCTTAAAATACAACAAAAAATCGTTTGTGGTCACTTGGGACTTGGAAGATGAGGCCTCTTCTTATGTCCTAGGCCCCCTAGACTGGGGCATAACACATGGGTCCGCCAAACTAAGAGACACTGACTCTGATTCCAGCTCTCTCCAGCACCAGTTCCCCCCGCTCATGTAGATATGTAGTCACAGATAAATATTGACTTTAACTTCATTACTGTTACCGTAACAAAGTGGCTCTGACTTGTTTTGAGTTCCTTCTGATTTGAAACGGTTACAGTGAAACAAACTCATCTCTAAATGATGTCAGATGCTGTGTAATATGAGACAACACAGTGATCATGGAGCAGCCGTGCATGTAGATTCATTCTTTAATGCACACAACACGGAAGCATTCAGGTGAAAAACAACAATGAAATGCAATGAATGGAAAACAGGAAAAAGAAAAACCAATATCAGTGTGAAAATCATTTATTTGATGAGGTCACATGTTGGGATTGTATCATTATTATTATTATTATTATTATTATTTCACTGAAGATAAATGATGTCATGTTAGAAATCATGATGTTTCCCTGATGACCATGATCTCAGACTGAGCTGCAGACATTAAACAGGTTCCTTCACGGTTTTCTGTGGAGACTGTGTGAGTGTGACCACGGTCACATCTCCACTCATCATATTGACAGATGACTCCAGCTAACGACACACAGCTGCCAAAGAATCTGCTAGAAGAATGTGAACCTTTGCTCTCTGGCCATAATGTGTTGACTGTGACACCTAGTTTAAAACTGACCTAAATTACAGCTGAGAATTGACCTTATTATTATTATTGACCTTAATGCCTTATTTTACTGCCACTTGAACATGTTCTGGCCTGGATTAACACAGACTATAGATGAGGATTATTAATTAATATCAGTGTAGGATATGTTTGAGGTCTAGCTGCAGAGATGATGACTATGTTGTAAAGAAACAACTGTTTATTTATTTATTTATTTTCCTGTAGTGTAAACTTTGCAGTGAACTGAGACTTTATTAGATGCACTGAGCTACATCCAATATCAACAACCTGCAATAAATCCTGACTTCACGAGGCTTTTCATATTCAGCTCCTGTTGACTTTCAAAGTCAAAGACGAGAAGCATTTTTAAAATCATGTACAATAACAATACTTTCATCATATTTCTTTGTTAATAGAACATTCAATTCTGGTTTACAGTTATGGTTCAGACAAGAGAGTAAGAAATGGACTAAAGTCAGTGTCATATTTTAGAAAAGTATGAGCTACGACTTCATGTATTATTATTATTATTATTATTATTATTATTATTAATAATAATAATAATTATAATAATAATAATAACAATAATGATGACAATAATAACAACAACAATAATAATAAAGTGAGGAATTGGTGCCGACATATGTGAGAAAATCCAAGAGAATAAAGTGTAAATCGTTTTCTTCCAGCTGAAATGACACAAACTGGGCACACACTTTTTGACAATTTGACAGTGATTAAGGTCACTTTTAAACTTCATCTGATTGTTTGTGTATATTCATTTATTTTTATGAACATATTGTGTTTTTTGTTGTTTTTTAAACAGCAGTGTTTCTGATATTTGAAAGGACTTTTTTTTTATAATACACATGTACATTTTCATGGATCTGATGCTGAACAACGTCATGGAATGTCCCACTTAAGGTTTTAATCTACATTTGCAGGTGCAGACTTGAAAAGCCTCCTGAGATTATCAGCTACAGTGCAAACAATCAAGATAATCAATCAGTTATAGAAACTGAGGGATGTGTGCTACAGGTTTACACATGATTGTGTAATGATTGTGTAAAGCCAGGTCAGTGGCTGACTGAAGAAATCACTGCTCCATCTTATCAAGGTCCAACTCCCTCGGCCCAGTTCTGGTGAAAGAAACCACCTCAGCAGCAGCAGCAGGAACGATGGAGAGAGAAGAATGAAGACTCAGTAATGGGGTTGTCAGTGGAGCCATAATAGCAGCTGGATCACTGGGGATCCAGGTCTCTGCACTGGAGAACACTTTCAGCTTCACTCTGGAAAATAGCTCCACAAATCATTTTAACACATGGTGCAAACACACAAACATGATGATGCTGCTTTTATGACATGGACATGGTTTGTGTTTGAAACTGTGATTCTGACGAGGATCAAAATCAACAAAGGCTGTGCTTTACTAACTTGGACTTTATCACTGATGACATCGTAAATAATGGACCTGGATTTTAACAACATGCACAGTTTTCCTTTGCCTCCCAGCATTCAGCACAAGACCTCACTTTGTTTCTCTGATAATTCACTGTGAACTTAACACAGATTTAGAATGTTGTGTCAGTGCTGCAGGTCCTGAGATCTTATCTTATGTGATATCTTATATGATCTTGTGTTTTTGACTGTTTGTGTGGACATTGATCTGCAGATTCATCATTGTTCATCATTATTCAGAGAATAAAGACTTGTTCATTTATCCTCTTGACCTGTTGCACATAAACTCCCCGTACTTTCTCTTTGATCACGTCTATTATGCAACAAAGCACTTTGCAGTGTGGGCAGACAGATGTCATTGTGCTGTCAGGTACTTAGACTTGAATATCTGTCCCAATGCCATGTCATTCAGAATGTGCTACTCTATGACACTGTGTGTTTTTGTGACGAGTGTGTCTTTGCTTTCACATCATGTGGAGCAGATGCAGGAGACAAAGATGGAAGAGGGAACAGTCGCTACAGGCAGGTGAGAACACTGCAGGAGGTTTTTCCACATCTCTCTTTAGTTCTGTGCATAATGTAGAGTAAAAAGTTAATGGTATGTAACAGGCTCTGGGATCACTGCATGTGATTTCACATAAATATGACACACGCCTGGAGGATGAAGCCATTCTTTTTTCAACCATGCTTTAGAACAAAGCAGATCTGTAGCTAGGCAACGTTGAATCAGACTCCTGAGACAATAATGCGTCCATCCTTCCATCCATTCATCCATTCATCCATTATCCTCCACATGAGGGTCACAAGGCCGCTGGTGCCAATCAAAAGGCAGAGTCCCACGTCACACCCTGGACAGTTCAGCCGTCCATCACACTCACACTCACACTCACACATGTTGGACATTCCTGACTTGAGGGGACATTGCATTGACTTATATTCATTTCCTGGAGACTTACTCTAACCTTAACCACAATTACTACTGGCCTAGTCCTAACCCTGACCCTGACCCTGACCCTTACCCTAACCTCAACCTAACCTTAAAACATATCTTCACCTTAAAATGTAGTCATTTACGTTGTGGGGACTTGATTTTTGTCCCCACAAGGAAGACAAGTCCCCATAATGTGACTGTGTAAACAGTTTTAGGGTCCCCACAACATTAGTAATACCTGCACACACACACACACACACATGCACACACACACACACACACACACACACACACACACACAGGGAGAACATGCAAACTGTGCTGCAAGGCAACAGCACTAACCACAATAATTGACTGTGGTTTCAGTGAAAGCAATTAGTTAGTTCAGTATCATGAATTTAATAGTACAAAATATCACAAAAGCATTTTCCAGCTCCTCATGGATAGTTTTTCTGATTCTTGGTCACATGCTAGATGGTTGACATCTGAAAGTTAGTGATAGCACTAGAAGTATCAAGAAGAAAAAAAGAAAAAAGAAATTCCTGCTTCTCCAAATCAGCTCTGACCTTTTCTAAATACCAGGTGAAAGAACAAAAATGAGTCTTCATATTCTTGTCAAAACTTGATATGCACTAATTCTCCTGCTTCCCTCAAAGGTCAGAAACATCTTGTGTTTCTCATTCTCAGTATAACACTTGAGGAGGTCAGCTGAATGATGAATGAATGAATGATGTTGTTTTAACGCTTTAATGATGTCAGGAAAATGTTATTGATCATCGAAGAGGAAAAACAATATTGGCAATGCTAATGTTATATTAATAACTTTAATTCATATTAAAGTTCCTCTTTAATACCCTTCATCGTTCTAGTTGTCAGTTTAGATTATGATTGATTATTAACTTCATTGTGAGTTCTGCTGGAAGCCGTTAGCAATAATGACTCATTTTAAGAAAATATAAGATAAGATAAGATAATACATACTTGTCCAGCTGATCACACAATAGATAATACAGTAAATAAAGACATAAAAGGCAGTGAAATCAATCAATGAAGACATAAATAACATGTAAACCAGTAAAATACAGGCTCAGACTCTTTCAGAAACATTTATTGTACGGACACCAAAGTTTGTGTGTGTGTGTGTTTCACTGTTTATTTGTCTCTTGAAAAAAATTAGCAGCATATTAGCAAAATGAATGCACTCTTGAGTTTAAGATTAAATATCTATTTATTGTTATTTTGATGGATGACTGATTCATTTACAGTCACTTTTGTTTTGTTGCAGTTTAATGAAGACAATGTTGGACTATTTTCACTTTTTCTAATTACAGAGACCTGCTGGAATCAAACACAATCAAACCTATAGGTCCTTAGTTATCCCTTGTATATAACTGTATATATATACACATATATATATATATATATATATATATAATAATTCATAACAATGAATGAACAGTTGTGACTGCTCACATCAGTCAGCTGTGTCTTCTGTGAACACAGTCTCTGGTCTCTGGTTGTGGTTCTGCAGCCGCAGTGACACTGATTTCCCCCGACGATCCAGAGGAAGTCGTGTGATTAACAAAGACACAGCGGCTGCACGCGCCTGAAGCTCGTTTGTGATGAGATGGAAAAGTTGTTTTGTTTGTTTGAGCGTTAATCAAACTGTGTTTGTTCGTATTCAGTATTTCAATCACAGTAAACATGTTCATGCAGACGTTGTATTTTTGTTTGTGACATTTTCTACATTATTATAGAATGGAATATTGTCTTTTTTTTTTCCTTTGTTTCCTTCTTGCTCTTAGATAATTATTTTTATTCAAACATTTAATGAGATAAACTGCAAAAGAAATACAAGAGAGGGAAAATGAAAACACACTCAACAATACAGACACAACAACTTGGCTAAATATTGTCCTTCTTCCACTTCTGGATTTTGTCCACAGAGACTAACCCACTTAAGTCCAGATTGTGATTAAGTCTCAGAGATTCCAGTGTTTTTCCTCCACTTCTTTCTTTCCAGAAATACAATGCCCTATTTTCCTCTGCACTCACCACTTCAGGTTATTTATTGTTTTCAAACACTCTGAACACAGTTCTTAATGATGCACTGATAACATTAATAATATTAGTAAGTAAGAGGCTCTTGTTTGATGTTTGAAGGATGTAACATCATCACAGTAGCTCCAGCTCACAGATAAAGTGTGTGTCCAGAACAGAACAGGAGGTTCAGTCCAGCTGTGAACATGGATTTTGTGACTCTTGTTCCTCAGGGAACGAAGGAGTGAAGCAGAGTCGTGTTCATGAGCTTCTGACGATCTGCTGTGACATCTCCTTATTAAAATCTAGTGTTCTTGTCCTTTTTCTCTCTCTCTATTTCCTCCTCCTCCTCCTCCTCCTCCTATTGTTCTTCTTCTCTCCCTTCACCTCGACTGCAGGAGGGGTTTGGACGAACTGGAAGAGGACATAAATTCACCAAGATGCTCCAGGCAAGGTCTTCATCAGAGGCTCATTTCTCATCATTGCACCCACAGTCAGCAGTCTGGCTGTATAATTACACCCAGTTTTAGTCAATTGTGTGCTCTCTCTTCATTGCTGCTTTATTTTCCACAATCTGTTGTTTAGAGGAAACACTGAGTTGATCTGTGACAAAAGAAAAAAAGGTACAAGAAGAAGAAACATGTCCACTGAACTCCCTGCATGTGTTTAATAAAACCAAACTTAGTTTTTATATTTCAAACAGTCAAATCAGTGCATGAGAGATGTTCCCTCTGGAGTTGATGACTTTGCACTCGCTCTTTGTCCTTGTTTCATTACTAATTACACAGCGAGTGAAATATTAATTCAGTATTTTTTTAACTAGTAGCCATTAGATGTGTGAGTTACAATGTTCTGTCATGAAGGTCAAATCAATTCAACAAATACTTATAGTGACCAAGGCAGCAGTTATATAGTATACGTGTGATTGAATGAGCCTCCACACCTCCTGTGTGTGTGTGTGTGTGTGTGTGTGTGTGTTCACTGAGGTGTGACTGCTGTGATTAATGTCCTGCGTCCTCTTGCTGTGAGAGGGAGATAATACAGGAGGCTGTGGCCTTTGTGTTCTCACTTTGTGTTAATGCCTGCTCCTATCAGGAGATTTTAAAAGACCTAAACAAGCTAAAGTGAGCAGGAACCAGCACAACAGAAAAAAAGAATCAATGATTTCTAAACAAATAGAAAAGAAGAAAAAGAATGAATTTTTCTTCATCCACACCTACCATTCATTCTTCCATTATATGTGCATACATACCATAATGATGTGCACTGTTTAGACCTGACATTCACTCGTGTCAAAGTAAAAAAATATTGAAATAAATACTTCATTAGAGAGGAATAATTGTAACACCTGTGCTTTTCTATGACAGCCCATAATAGCTGCAGTGAGAATGCCCTGTAGTTAAATCTTAAATGATGCACTAACTTTTTAATATCTATATTGATTGAGACTGGTTTTTATGACCTCTCACTGGTCCTGCTTCTAAAACCAAAGTTCCCTCTCAGGTATAATGAAGGTCAACTTGAATCTCCATATTTCCACGTGTGCATATATTTTTATTTCCTTTTGAATGAACTGCTCTAACTGCCTTGACCTCTGCACATGGATTTAAATCACTGTTGTGGAATGTCTTTCAGAACAGCACAAGCACACTGAATGCAAATCAATTCACTTCGCTTCATTCGACAGTAAAAAGGACTAAAAAAATGTCACAGTCATTATCTGCATGCACAAACTGTGTTGGTGTTTTTCCACTGGAGGATTTGTTGTTTCACATTTTGTCCCTCGATGCCAGTAAACAGCAGAAAACTCTCCAGACCAGAATAACTGCAGAAGTGGGCGTTATTTTTTTATTTTTTATGGGTGTAAATTTTCCACCTACTGAAAGCAAAGCATTTCTGCAATGTCTGACAAATGTGCAGAAGCAGGAAAAAGAAAAAAAACCTTGTACAATACACTGCAACACAATACACAAGCACACAAAGAGCAGCCTCACCAGCCTCCCAGAGGAAAACCACAGGAGAAAACTCGTCTTCACTGCTCAGTAAACTGCTGCTGGGAGATTCTATATAAACTTCTATATCTATATGTTTCTATTTAACATTTAAAGGTCATGATATAACAAATAACAAACCACTTTATCACTTTAAATGATTGTGTATAAGGGGTTTTCTGGGCTGAACATATCACTGGAATATAACGATACATTTTTATATGTGTCATCATGTTTCAAAGACAATTTTTTAATGTCTGTCCTTGAAATCAAAGCTATCCACAATGTCTTTTTAAATTATTATATAAGAATCAGCCCACTGTGACTCATAACTTCTCCTTTTTCTTCAATACAGCAGAACATGAATGAGTAACTTATAATAAAAACCACCAAATACCATGTTTCCGCCAAGTGTAAAAGAAAAATACAGAATTTTAGAACATTGTGTTCAACAAATGACATAAAGTTAGAAAGGTGTTGAAGAACTTATCTCAAGCAGAGTTGACAGGGAAAAAAAAAGTCTTTATTCTTTTATTCACAAGTTCTTTTATTTTACAGGCAGATGGAAATATGTCTCCATCTGAAAACATTCCCACGTAAAAAACGTTTTTTATCTTAAGAGGTTTGTGTTCATGGACGTGACATCTAACAAAAATCAAGTTAATTATTTTATAAAATGTCTTTGTGGCTTCAATGAGTCTGATGGAAAATCACCACGGCTGCAGAATCAGGGACAAAAAGCAAAAGCAGAGAGGGTGAGGGGAGTAAAGATGATGGAATGTTAGTATTTGAAAGAGTGGGACAGAAACCAAACTCTATTCTACATTGATCTTGACACATGGAGACCTTGTGGGACAAAAAAACGAGGAGGAATAAAACTGTGTCGCATGGTTATGAAAGGCGAGGTTGTTACATTTTCCCAACAGGCATAACCCCATTTTCATACACAACTAATTTAATCAAGGTGACTTCTCCTTCCTGTGTCTCGCTGGATGAAGGCAGGGGTTTGTTTTCCCTCGAGCCCATGAGCCAACATATGCTAAGATTTGTGTCTGCGCTTCATCCTCTAAAAGCTCAATATGGCACATTCTAATCTGTTCTGTGGAAACACTCTCTTTACTCATGTTCCCCTGAGAATTCTGTTGTTTTAATGACTGCCCTAAAACTTTTATTATCTGCCATGTCCAATTATTCCTTCCCTTCAGATGCCAGAGAATCAGTTGTAAATTTACAGCATATACACTGATATTTGATCTGCAGATTCTCCACAAGTTAAAACCTGGCATGAAATGTTTTACCCAGGGAAACTTTGTTATGTACATGAGTGGCATTCAATGTCTCCCAACAATTTAAATAAAAAAATTAACATAAGTTGATGTTTTGCAAAATGATTTCAATAGCTTCATTTTTAAATGTTTTATTTTATATCAACAATCAACATTGTTTTCATCATGTGTTGTTTTCAGCCCTTCATCAGAGTGTTCTGTTCACATCTACATTTTTTCTGAGACAGATTATCTGTGATAGATTGAGTCATATGACAGAGAAGAAGGAAGAAGAGTGTTAAATCACTGAAGATGTGCTGCAGTTTGTTGACTCACTAAGCAGCTGTTTGTCATACATCAAAGAAGCTCCAGAGTGAACAAGTGAAAGACATTTTAATGTTTGAATGAACAAGTGAAAAGATCTGTTTCTTTATCCTGAACTCACACTTGCTGGTGGTGGGAAAACAAAACACCTGTACAAGTATGTACATACATATGTACACATATGTACATACTGTATGTACATATATATATAAACACACATGATTGATTTTATTTTCAAGTGTCACGCACAGGTTTCCCAGACAGCGTTCAAACATTAAAATGTCCTTCCCTTGTTCACTCTGGAGCTTCTTTGATGTATGGAAAACAGCTAATTAGTGAGTAAGTAAAGGCCAAACACTGATAACATTAAATAAAAAGAAAAGAATATGCACTTTAATTTAATATGTATTTCAGTTTACATCCATCAGATGTACAAAAAAACAAATCTAAAGCTTCCGCAGACAATTTCGGAAACAACTTAATTCTATAGATTTGATTTGCTGACAACAAAACAAAAAACACCACAATCTGGACAAGAGTATGATGGTCTGTAATGATTGAAATGAACCCTGAACATTGATTGATTTTTCTGCTGCTGGTGAAAATCAATGTTTGTTCTCTTCTTCCTATCATTGTGGTGTGGAGGTTTCTGTGTTTTGTTGTTGTGAAGTTGCATGTGTTGTGTTGTGTTGTTGTGGAGGTGTCTGTTGTGTTGTGGAGGTGTCTGTGTTGTGTTGTGGAGGTGTCTGTGATGTATTGTGTTGTGATGTGTTGTCTTGTTTAGGTGTCTGTGTTGTGTTGTGGACGTGTCTGTGTTGTGTTGCTGTGGAGGTGTCTGTGTTGTGTTATTGTGGAGGTGTCTGTTGTGTTGTGGAGGTGTCTGTGTTGTGTTGTGGAGGTGTCTGTGTCGTGTTGTATTGTATTGTGTTGTGGAGGTGTCTGTGATGTATTGTGTTGTGTTGTGTTGTAGAGGTGTCTGTGATGTATTGTTTTGTGATGTGTTGTGTCGTGTTGTGGAGGTGTCTGTGTTGTGTTTTATTGTGTTGTGGAGGTGTCTGTGTTGTGTTGTGTTGTGGAGGTGTCTGTGTTGTGTTGTAGAGGTGTCTGTGTTGTGTTGTAGAGGTGTCTGTGTTGTGTTGTGGAGATGTCTGTGTTGTGGAGGTGTCTGTGTCGTGTTGTGGAGGTGTCTGTGATGTATTGTGTTGTGATGTGTTGTATCGTGTTATTGTGGAGGTGTCTGTGATGGATTGTGTTGTGATGTGTTGTCTTGTGGAGGTGTCTGTGTTGTGTTGTGTTGTGATGCGTTGTGGAGGTGTCTGTGTTGTATTGTATTGTGTTGTGGAGGTGTCCGTGTCTGTGTTGTGTCGTGTTGAGGAGGTGTCTGGGTTGTGTTGTGATGTGTTGTGGAGGTGTTGTGTTGCGTTGTGGAGGTGTCTGTGTTGTGTTGTGTTGTGGAGGTGTCTGTGTTGTGTTGTGTTGTGGAGGTGTCTGTGTCGTGTTGTGGAGGTGTCTGTGTTGTGTTGTGGAGGTGTCTGTGTTGTATTGTATTGTGTTGTGGAGGTGTCTGTGATGTATTGTGTTGTGTTGTGTTGTAGAGGTGTCTGTGATGTATTGTGTTGTGATGTGTTGTGGAGGTGTCTGTGTTGTGTTTTATTGTGTTGTGGAGGTGTCTGTGTTGTGTTGCGTTGTGGAGGTGTCTGTGTTGTGTTGTAGAGGTGTCTGTGTTGTGTTGTGGAGGTGTCTGTGTTGTATTGTATTGTGTTGTGGAGGTGTCCGTGTCTGTGTTGTGTCATGTTGAGGAGGTGTCTGTGTTGTGTTGTGTTGTGATGCGTTGTGGAGGTGTCTGTGTTGTATTGTATTGTGTTGTGGAGGTGTCCGTGTCTGTGTTGTGTCGTGTTGAGGAGGTGTCTGGGTTGTGTTGTGTTGTGATGTGTTGTGGAGGTGTTGTGTTGCGTTGTGGAGGTGTCTGTGTTGTGTTGTGTTGTGGAGGTGTCTGTGTTGTGTTGTGTTGTGGAGGTGTCTGTGCCGTGTTGTGGAGGTGTCTGTGTTGTGTTGTGGAGGTGTCTGTGTTGTATTGTATTGTGTTGTGGAGGTGTCTGTGATGTATTGTGTTGTGTTGTGTTGTAGAGGTGTCTGTGATGTATTGTGTTGTGATGTGTTGTGGAGGTGTCTGTGTTGTGTTTTATTGTGTTGTGGAGGTGTCTGTGTTGTGTTGTGTTGCGTTGTGGAGGTGTCTGTGTTGTGTTGTAGAGGTGTCTGTGTTGTGTTGTGGAGGTGTCTGTGTTGTATTGTGTTGTGGAGGTGTCCGTGTCTGTGTTGGGTCGTGTTGAGGAGGTGTCTGTGTTGTGTTGTGTTGTGATGTGTTGTGGAGGTGTTGTGTTGCGTTGTGGAGGTGTCTGTGTTGTGTTGTGTTGTGGAGGTGTCTGTGTTGTGTTGTGGAGGTGTCTGTGTCATGTTGTGGAGGTGTCTGTGTTGTGTTGTGTTGTGTTGTGGAGGTGTCTGTGTCGTGTTGTGGAGGTGTCTGTGTTGTGTTGTGTTGTGTTGTGTCGTGTTGTGGAGGTGTCTGTGTTGTGTTGTGTCGTGTTGTGGAGGTGTCTGTGTTGTGTTGTGTCGTGTTGTGGAGGTGTCTGTGTTGTGTTGTGTTGTGTTGTGTTGTGTTGTGTTGTGTTGTGTTGTGTTGTGTTGTGGAGGTGTCTGTGTTGTGTTGTGTCGTGTTGTGGAGGTGTCTGTGTTGTGTTGTGTCGTGTTGTGGAGGTGTCTGTGTTGTGTTGTGTTGTGGAGGTGTCTGTGTTGTGTTGTGTCGTGTTGTGGAGGTGTCTGTGTTGTGTTGTGTCGTGTTGTGGAGGTGTCTGTGTTGTGTTGTGTTGTGTTGTGTTGTGTCGTGTTGTGGAGGTGTCTGTGTTGTGTTGTGTTGTGTTGTGTTGTGGAGGTGCAGTTACAGGTGACTGACAGCTTCTTCCTCCAAACACTGGACTTCACATGAGTTCACTTCAGTTTCATGGTGACATCAGCGTTAAAACCTGTTCTAACACCATTTATCATCATGAATGATGATAAATGCTATAGATACAGTTAGTGACATAGACAGTTAGTTACTATAAATATAAAAGTGTCCATGTTCAAACTGACTCACTTGTTTGACTTTATTTTACATTAAAACATTTTGCTCAACACTATTTCACGACTATATTTCCACGTGTAAATATAAACACAGTCACTGAAATGCTGTCAAACAGTAAGATTTCGTCTGCAGCGAGATTCTAAAAGGCACTTCTGTTTCCAGCTGCATCAGAAATATTCAATATCATCATGATGTGATCTACGACAGGAACATTCTACTACAGTACCAGAGAGTGTCTACAGTGATGATGAGCCTGCAGTAACACAGGTGTCAACAACCATCATACACAGTAAAAATTGGAGTGTTGAAATTTCAGGGTTAAACATTTCTGAGTTGATTTCTACTCCCAAAGTGTAATCTTAACACTTTCTGATTTAAATGATATTAAGTGTTGGAGTCATTTGACAGAGTTGATCATGTCAGTGTTCAATCACCTCTGCAGCAGTGTAATTAAGCTCCGCCCACCCATGCTTCACTACTTCGATTGGAGACAAGACAGGTCGACTCCATTTTCCTCCTCTGATACAGTTCTACGCGGTAAGTGCAATTAAGTCAAACTTAACGTTACTGAAACTATTATAGTTTAATGCTGTTAACTGCAGTATGTTCAATGAAACACTTACAGATAATACTACATGTATATATACTGTATAGCCTTGTTTATTACCAGGACTGAACAGCAAATGTGTCCAGGTTATCGAAGTTAGCTATCAGTTTATGGTAGACTGATTTGATGAGTTGTATTTGTTCATCTTGTTTTTAAGCATTTTCTATATATGCAGTAGTGTCATTCATTACTGTCAAGACTATATGATTATTTTTATTCAATTTAATTTACTCTGTGTATCTCTGAAAGCTCAGAAGAGCAAGAGTGACAGCTTCTACATCACCATGGATAAGAATCTAATACAGTGTTTCACATGAAAGTTTGTACATTGTACCTTCATTCACAATGTTTTAATATAATGGGGAAAAGGCATAAATAAATGTGTTTGAAAATGAATGAATCAAAATGTTTGAAAACACATTCCAATGTTTATTGCTGTATGGTCTAGAGACAGTGGCACTGAGGAAAAGACAGGAAGCAGAGCTGGAGGTAGCATAGATGAAGATGAGGTTCTCTTTGGGAGTGACGAAGATGGATAGGATCAGGAATGAGTCAATCAGAGGAACAGCACATGTTAGATGTTTTGGAGATATGGTCAGAGAGGCCAGAATGAGATGGTTTGGTCATGTACAGAGGGGGGATAGTGAGTATATTGGTAGAAGGATGCTGTGGTTGGAACTGGCAGGCAGGAGGTCTAGAGGAAGACCAAAGAGAAGGTTTATGGATGTAGGGAAAGAGGACATGAAGTTAGTTGGTGTGAGAGAGATGGACACAGAGAACAGGGTGAGATGGAGGAGGTTGATTCACTGTGGCGACCCCTGAAGGGAGCAGCCCAAAGGAAAAGAAGAAGAAGAAGAATTATGTTTATTGGAATTCAGTTTTATAATTGAATATTTTCTCAGTGTAGCTAGCTTAACACTTCACAGAGTGAAACTAACACTACTCAAATAGTAAAACATATTTTAACTCTGAACAGCGTTACTAATCTACTAAAAGAACAAACACAAGCAGAGTAACAAAGTGAACACGTACTGCAGCTTTAAGTGATTCCTAACACTAAATGTATTCAACATGAAGTGAAATAATCTTTACTGTTCACACGATAAATATACATACTTCTTTGTTGTAGGACAAAAATCCATAACATTGTTTCCTTTTCAAGCATAACATCCACGAAAGAGAAATGTTTTATTTTATTTTTCATAATCTGATGAAACGCTGATGAAATACTCGTCACCAAGAAAAACTCCAGAATAATTCCCTGAAACCAACAGCATTTGTCACAACTTCTTTAAACCATGAAGAAGAAATCAAAGAATATAATCATTTATTAGTCTCTCATTTATTTTTAAAAAGAGCCTCGATTTTTAGTTTTCCGCTTCTGTGCCGACTCTTTGGTTACACTTCAGTCAGTTACCGTGACAACGATGGATTGACAGGAATCAGAATCAGAGGATGACTAATTAGATCAAATAAATACATTCTGTGCATTAAAATCATTGGCATGAAATTGTCAGCTGAGAGATTTGAGAGGCAGCATCAGCTCAGAAGTCACAAAACATGTAGTACATGTATTAGTGCTGTTAAACAATTTGAATATTTAATCGCGATTAATCGCATTAATGTCATAGTTAACTCGCGATAAATTGCAATTAATGGCACATTTGTAGCTATTCTTTTTTCTTTCTTTTTTTTTAACCTGTCCTGTCCAGTACCCAGGACATGTAATATGGTTGACTGCATGCCTTGTGGTGTCGGACAGATTTGTTATGTGCAGGACGAGTCTGTGATACTTGGAACTGCAGTATTTTTATTTATTTGTTTTATGATTATGTGTTGCGGGCAGCTGACCGCACACCCCCCAGCCCAGGGAACATCCTTTGTCCTGTGTAGTGTGTTCTGTGTAAGATTTTCTATTGTATTAGTTGTAGGTCTGGATTTTTTTATCATTTTGAATGTGTTAGATGATATCTGTAACCAGAAATTTTCATCTAGGCTGATGGATAGGTCTGCCTCCCATTTTGTGGTTGGTAAAGAGATTATACAATCGTTTTTAGTCAATAGTGCGTGTGTTTTAGACACCATTTTGGGAGACATAAGGTTTAGAAATTGTTTGATCATTGGAGGTAGTTCTAGATCCAATTTACTGGTTTTAAACTTCGTCTGGATTACAGATTTAATTTGTAGATAATCAAAGGACGTGTTGCTGTTAATGCCATATTGTTCCACTAAGTTCTGAAATGGAATGAATTTGTTATCTTGGATAATTTTTCCAGGTGCCTTATACCTTTTTCTTGCCATGATTTGAGTTTTAGTGTTGTTTTATTCCGTAGTATGTCTGGATTATTCCAGATTGGGGTATATTTACATGGGATATGCGAGGACCCAGTGAGTTTGATAAATTCCCAGCAGGCTGACAGGGAGGTATTTATATTTATGCTTTTAAAGCACTGATGCCGTTTAATGGTTTTGCTTATAAATGGTAGATCGGAGATTTTAATTTCTTTACAGAGTGTTTGTTCAATGTCTAGCCACAGACTGTCCAGTGGTTTGGGTTGAAACCATTTTTGGACATAGTGAAGCTTATTTGCAAGAAAGTAGTTGTGGAAGTTTGGAAGTTCCAGACCACCACAGGCTTTTGCTTTTTGGAGGGTTTTTAAACTGATGCGTGCTGGTTTGGTTTTCCAGAGGAATTTTGTGGTGGCAGAGTCTAAGGATTTAAACCAGATTGGTGAGTGTTTAGTTGGGATCATTGAGAAGAGGTAATTGATTGTTGGTAAGATCATCATTTTCATGGTGTTAACTCTTCCCATAAGTGATATAGGTAAGGAATTCCATCGTAGGAGGTCTTTCTCAGGTTTGAGGTGGAGACAGATATGTGCTGTATTTATGTGTGTGGGGAGAGTGTTACTTTCCTTGATTTGTATTATCATTTTATAGAATGTTGGTGCTAGTATGGACCAGAATGTTTTGTAGAATTCCACTGGGAATCCGTCTGGTCCTGGGGCTTTCCTGTTTGGCATATGGTGTAGGGCCTCATTTAGTTCAGCTATTGTGATATGGGACTCCATAGACTTAACCTGTTCATTATTAAGTTTTGGTAGATCTATGGAGTTTAAAAATGTGTTTATGTCTGTACTTGATGAGTTATTGTTTGATGAGTATAAGTTTTTATAGAAATCTCTAAAAATATTGTTTATTTCTTCCGGTGCATGGGTTAGTTTACCGTCTGAGTCTTTTATGGAGTGGATAGTTGTTTTTTCTTTGTTTAATTTAAGTTGGTTAGCTAGGTATTTACTGGATTTATTGTTATGTTCAAAGTTTTCCAAGCGTAATCTCTCCAGTTAGAACTGCATTTTCCTTATTTTGTACTATTTCAAGTTTTAATTTTTTTACGTTATTCAGCAAGTTCTCATCTTGGGATGCAGCATAGGCAGTCTCTAATGTTTTTATTTTATGTTGTAGTTCTAATTCCAGTAGGTTTTCTTTCTTCTTTTTAAATGAGGAGTATGAGATTATTCTACCCCTCATAACTGCTTTCGCTGCCTCCCAGAGGACACCTGGTTGTGTTCCTGGCAGGTCGTTTGTTTCTAGAAAAATTAACCACTCTTTTTCAAAGTATTTGATGAAATTTGGATCATCTATTAATGATGTATTAAATCTCCAGTTTCTGATTGGTGGTGTGATGGCCTTATTAGTTATCTTTAGTGAAACTGGTGCATGGTCACTAATGGTGATAGGGTGAATCAAAGTGTCTGTGACGTCTGATAGAATTGAGCTGTTGGTGAGAAAGAAGTCAATTCTAGAGTAGGAATTGTGTACAGGTGAGAAGAAGGTGTATTCTTTATCAGCTGGATGACAGGAGCGCCATGCATCACAAAGACCATAATCACTCATGTATTGTTTAAGTGTTTCTGTTGATTGCCAGTTCCGTGTTGTTCCTGCCTTACTGAGCCTATCAAGTTCTGGGTTGAGTACCATGTTGAAGTCCCCTCCTATTATCAGTGTTGTGTCTAAGTGAGTGGACAGTGAGGAGAAGAAAGTGTGAAAAAAGGAGGGGTCATCAACATTAGGACCATATATGTTAGATATACAGAAGTTTGTATTATTGATTAATAAGTGAAGTATTATAAATCTACCTTCTGGGTCTATCATAGTGTTCTTATGTATGAAGTTTAATTTTCTATTGATCATGATGGCGACTCCTCTCTGTCTAGAGTTGTAGCTTGCTGTGTATATGTGGGGAAATTGTGATGAGGTGAGCTGGCAATCTGACTTAGCTAAGTGAGTCTCTTGTAGTAAGACAATGTCCGCTTGGAGACTATTTAGGTGGTTGAGGACTTTATGTTTTTTATGTTTCGAGCCAATTCCACACACATTCCAAGTGACAAGCCTGAGTGTATTCATCTTATTAACCATATTTACTTATCTAGTGTAGCCTGTGTGTGTTTTCTGTGCATGTGCACAGGCTGATGTTTAACACAGGGTGTGTGTGTTCCCATGTAAGTATGTGTGTGTGTGTGCCTGTCTGACAGCCTATGTGCGAGTGCTGTTGTCTAGGACAGGGTATGTGTGTGCGTGTATGCATGTGTGTGTGTGCGTGTGTGCTTGTCTGACAGCCTATGTGCGAAACTACAGCCTGTATGTGGATGTGTGTGTGTGTCTACGCGCTTGTAACATGTTTGTGTGTGTATTATGTGCATGTGTGTGCGTCTGTCTGTCTGATAAACTGCAATACTACAGCTTGTATGTGGATGTACATATGTGCATGAGTTTACGTGTTCAGCATGTGTATGTATGTATATGTGCGTGTGTGTGAGAGAGAGAGTGCTGCGTTTGTGCTGTTATATGCAGGGGCCTCGTTTTGATGTGGTCATTAATTACAGGATACATGTTGTAGATTGTGACATAGTATACTCTAGAAATACATGAACATAGAAAAACATAAAAACATGAACATGAAAAACACATAGAGGGATACAGTGACAGAAATAACTAACCAAAAGGTCTTCTTTTTTACCTCGGTGTAAGTTACGGAGATGTGCAGTGATTGTGAATTTAGTGGTGGATTAAATGAGGGAGCGGGGGAATAATGTGAGTGTGGATTTAATTATGGTTTTACTGTATTGATTTAATGTGGGCGATATATCGGTTTACTGTGTGTTTAGTAGAGCCAGGGGGTTACCTCTTTGTCCCGGTATAACTGACCGTTGACGTAGAGCTCGTCCACTGCTATTACTGCCCGGGAACCGCCGTCAATAAACTTTCTTCTCACCGGGAACAGTCTCCTGCGTCGCTCCAGGATCTCTTTCGGGAACTGGTCGTTTACGCTGAAGTCCGTTCCTCGCAGCTCCCTGCCTCGGCTCTTGACCAACTCCTTTTGTTTAAACTGTTCGAATTTTACAACAATCGGACGTGGTCGCTGGCCTTCCTATCGTCTCCCTCCTAGACGATGGGCCCGTAGGAACGAAATGTTTTTGACGGTGTCTGCCGGGAGTTTGAGCTGTTTTATAATGAAGTTCTTTACTGTCGCTTCTGCGTCTTCTTCGTTTTTTTTCCGGGATCCCAGAGAAAACTAGATTGTCTCTCATACTGCGTGCCTGTAGATCAGTAATTGTGTTCTTTATGTGAGTATTTTCTTCTCTGAGGCGCCTCGTTTCCTCAGTGAGGGTTTTAACCGACCCTTTAAGTGTGTTGTTTTTTCCGCCGCAAGCTGGGACACCTGTTGCTGGCTGAACTCTAGAGATTCTCGCAGCGATTGGAATTCCTTGTGCAGGACCTCTACCAGAGAAAGTTGGGCATCGAAGGTGTCCAGCTTTGCGTTTATGGAGGTATCTATTGTAAATGTCCCTTGATTTCTTTGTGTCCCATTATTTCTTCTCATTTTAATGCTCTTATCAACATAGAAAAGTGGATCTGCTTGCTTTGTGCAGATGTTTTTTTATTGAGACAATATCTCTGTCACCTGCATATTGTGACTTATTCCTCTTATTGTGAGAGCCGCACAATAATAAGAGAGAATGTGTATCAGCCTGCAGTGTGTGAATAAAGCGAGCTAATCCGAGCTAAAGGAGCTAGCGGTCTTGGGTGGTCTCCTCACTACGGTTGGGGGGTCTGCCAGCTTGGTTGGTAACACTGCAGACATCATGACTTGGATGTGGGGAGTGCGTGGACAAATGATCCAGGCTGCGTTGGATACGGAGAGCCCGCTTGGAGACGGAGAAGCGCACAGCGCTCGCCATCCACTCACAACACAACGTTAGCTACTACTCTTTAGCCCAAACAAGTGTGTGCAGCGTGCCTGTTGTGTTGTTTCCGCTCTAGCTACATCTGGTGTGGTGTTGGAGTTTTTATAACGTTACTAGTTGTTGCAACAGCATGTGAAAAAAAACACAAAGTTTGCTCGGCCAAAAAGAACGTTAATCTCACGATAAAAAAGAGAAAGACGTCGTTAAAATGGGTTTGTTTTAAAGCCCACATAGACCGGAAGCTCCAATTAACGCTGTGTTTTTTGTGTGTATCTGCGTCATTACCTCGTTTATGAAACCCTTAAGTTTCAGAACAAACAGTTCAGCCATTGCTGAGAAAATAGTGTTGTATTGTTTTCCTGGGCTCTGCGAAGCGGATCGGCACTTCCTTAATTTGATGTCGTCATCAGAAAGCCTCACCACTCCTCTCACCACCGTAGCGCCTCCTGGTGCGGGCACTAGTCTGGGCACATCCGGTTGCGTACATTCAACCGCAGAAGAAGAAGAACTACTCTCGTTGTAGCTGCTGAGATGCAGAGCATCCACCGTGCCAGAGGGGGAGCTGTGTATCTGAGAGCTGGCCTATCTATTACGTCACTTCCAGGTACCTGGCCAATCACAGGACAGTGGGAAAGCTCTCGTTGGCTGGCCAATCACAACACAGTCCACATTCTGGGGGGGTGGTTTTGGACTGAAACAGCACGGCTGACGAGAGCGTCAGTGAGGAGATATTTTGATCGGCTCGTTTGCAGCGATTAGGAGGTTTTTAATCATTAAACAAGTTAATATATGTAAGTAGACCTCCATAACTAACATATATGTGTGATACAAGCATTCTATGTCGCCTTTAATAACACGTTTCACTGACAGCACGAGTATAAATATCACATAGAACAAATGAAATTCTAGAAACTAACCCCATTTCTATAATCACCATACAGTATAATTATTGAAATAATTTTCGTTTGATTTCCTCTGAGAGTTGCTCTGTGCTTATGGAAACTGCAGGAGACATATTTGCTTTTTTAACAATGACGTATTTGATCCCAGATGAAATAATTGCCAGACAAATAGGAACCATTATGTGCTGAGCTTGCTTGTAATGCATCTGCACTTACATGCACACTCAGGTGGTGTCGACTGAAGCCATTACACTTTTCTCTGGAGGATGGTTTTGAAATGTTTAAGTACTTGTGACTCTCAGTATGACAGACAGACAGAACCCTCTCCATGAGGTCACATGTTCCTCCAGGACGTACGCCGCTGCCTCAGGCCACAAGAAGATTCATAACTGAATAAATACTTTTCACTTAAAGAATGATTTATTCACAACAACTGCCAAAGTAAAGACGGGACTTCAAACTTAAGTACTTTTAGTTCTTGCTGTTTCAGGCATTTCTTTATGTGCAAGTTGTGCATAAATAAAAAAGAAAAGCACAGTTATTGTCTGTCATTAAAAACAGCTCAGTATCATTTTCATAAGACAAATAAACTAAAGAGCCTCAAAACGTGGATGATAATTAGGTTTACACTTCATTAAGTAAAGATGAGGATGAAGAGGGTTGTACAGTAAATGTTCCATATTCACTGAACTTAGTTTCACTTTAACTACCACTCATTTATCACTATTCATCATTTATTCATCTCAGCTACATCGGGCGATAGGCGGGGTACACCCTGGACAGTTCGCCAGTCCATCGCAGGGCCACATACAGATAGAGACAAACAACCATTCACTCTCACACTCACTCCTATGGTCAATTTAGAGTGTCCAATTTACCTATCCCCACATTGCATGTTTTTGGACTGTGGGATTCCTCCGGAGAACCCGGAGAGAACCCACGCACACACGCACACACGGGGAGAACATGCAAACTCCATGCAGAAAGGCCCTTGTTCCAACCGGGGCTCGAACCCGGGTCTTCTCGCTGCGAGGCGAGAGTGCTAACCACTACACCACCATGTGGACTATTAGTCTAGTTCAGTTTTTTAATTTATTAGTCTAGTTTAGTTTATTAGTTTAGTTTATTAGTCTACTTTAGTTTTTTAGTTTATTAGTCTAGTTTAGTTTATTAGTCTAGTTTAGTTTGTTAGTTTAGTTTATTAGTCTAGTTTAGTTTGTTAGTATAGTTTATTAGTCTTGTTTAATTTTTTAGTTTATTAGTCTAGTTTAGTTTATTAGTTTAGTTTATTAGTCTACTTTAGTTTTTTAGTTTATTAGTCTAGTTTAGTTTATTAGTCTAGTTTAGTTTGTTAGTTTAGTTTATTAGTCTAGTTTGTTAGTATAGTTTATTAGTCTAGTTTAGTTTTTTAGTTTATTAGTCTAGTTTAGTTTATTAGTTTAGTTTATTAGTCTAGTTTAGTTTGTTAGTCTAGTTTAGTTTATTAGTTTAGTTTATTAGTCTAGTTTAGTTTGTTAGTATAGTTTATTAGTATAGTTTAGTTTATTAGTCTACTTTAGTTTGTTAGTTTAGTTTATTAGTCTAGTTTAGTTTATTAGTTTAGTTTAGTTTGTTAGTTTAGTTTATTAGTCTAGTTTAGTTTTTCAGTTTATTAGTCTAGTTTAGTTTTCCAGTTTATTAGTCTAGTTTAGTTTATTAGTTTAGTAGTTTAGTTTAGTTTGTTAGTTTAGTTTATTAGTCTAGTTTAGTTTTTCAGTTTATTAGTCTAGTTTAGTTTAGTAGTTTAGTTTAGTTTGTTAGTTTAGTTTATTAGTCTAGTTTAGTTTTTCAGTTTATTAGTCTAGTTTAGTTTTCCAGTTTATTAGTCTAGTTTAGTTTATTAGTTTAGTAGTTTAGTTGACAGGGTCCATGTACAGAACCAGGTCTATACCAGAGTTAGCTGAATCTGCATCTGTGGTCCCTGGACAGAGAGTTAAAAGACAGTAAAACACATACTAAAGATCACAGACAATATCAGCAACAACAACATTACAGAAAGAAAACATCATACAAAACACATAATAAATGTGGTGTTCTACATACAAGAGCAATGATCACATGAGTGATTCTCTTTCAGCCATGTCTTCAGAGACATTTTAAAACTGTCTCTAATAAGGAGTGGGATTGAGTTCCATTTTCCATTTGCTTGGAATGAAAATGCTGATTGCCCAAAAGTGGTCTTCCTAAATGATTAAACTAACAGCTGCACTTCAAGGGGTGGAGTGGCTCAGTGGTTAAGACCGGTACCCTGTGTGCGAAAAAACATCATGGGCGCAAGTTCGACTCCACCCCTGTCTGATTGTACTTTGGATAAAAGCGTCTGCTAAATGACATGTAATGTAATGTAAAGTGTTCATGTATATGCAGTATGATGACGGATCACGGTCTCATATGTAATGAAACGTTCACGTGTGCTGATTTTTGACCTTGAAAGAGTGAGGTGATGGAGAAACTGCTGCTTTCACATATCACCTTCAGCTATTCCAAACAGATCTGGCTCCATCATCGCAGCAGTGAAGCAGAGGCCGACCCTGAGAGCGCCACCTGCTGAGTCACTATTAGAGCAGCGGGAGAGAGTGGAGAGGTGAGCATCGTCACAGATCCCACAGCTCCCTGGGTGTGTTCCACACAGCAGTGGATGGAGGTCTTCAGAGGGATCCTCCACACGGAGGTCTGCATGTCTGATCTCAGCAGGAACACCTTGTATAAACAAGTGTGTGTTTGTGGGGGAGGATGACGAGTGAGGAGGAGGAAGATACGATGGTCCCTGGACACCTTTAACTCTTTTATCCTTCAGTGCATGTCGTCCTCTGGCTGCTGATGGCAGAGTCGCTTAAAAGGCAACATCATCCATCTCAGCACACAGACTGACATTCAACACAAGAAGATTTCAAAGAGGAAATTACAGCCACTGCCTGTGTCTCCAGCACACACACACACACACACACACACACACCCATAAAGAAATCAAACATACTTCATGTTTCTTTTCACATGGCACAACATAAGTTTACATGTGTCGCAATAACTTACAACACAACAACTTACTTACAACATGAAATATCTGCTTCCAAAATGATGTTAATGCTTCAGAAACCATTGAATTTCTTCTGCTGAATGAAACAATTCTGCTTCTGTGTGTGTGTGCGTGTGTGTGTGTGTGTGTGGCTCTTCATCATCTCTTGTCTTTTCTTATCAAAGTCAATATCAGCCATTAAACACAAATCTGGTTTATATCGCTCTCCATATTTGACCGTTGTGACGGAGACAGAGTTTCCAATGAGTTCACACTCACAGATTAACCAAGTTTCTTTCAGATGAATAAGTCACAGTCGACAGCAGCTAACCGTCTCCTTAGCAACGGCCTGTTATTACACTCAGCAGCAGTGTGTTATAATGTTACCCATGAAATACGTCATAGATTTCTTTATCATGTGAACATTGAAATGATGCGAGTGTTTTCATTTTCATCTCCGACGTCAATGATCTAAATAGATCATCGTTTACATCATCATGTGATGTCATACAACACAAACTTTTCCTCCAGATCACAACTGCACATATGAAGAGTCGCCCCCTGGTGGCTTCATTTTCTACACCTGACAATTACATCTTTTTTATGGTTTTGGCAAATTAGCTTCTTAAAAAACAGAAAACGTCCCAGGTCATATTCAGGGTTTGAGGACAGGTCAGTCATACATCTGTCACAGTGCTGGAGGGAAGACCAGCATCAGTCTGGAAACATGCTACATTACCTGCATACACAGTTGAGTTAAAGAAATAGGATTGGGCTTTCTTATGATGATAAATATTGTGAACTCCCATTTACTTAAGTGGAGGAAAAGTTAATCTAATGTTGGAGTCGTAAAGATTGATGAATGGTAGTCTGGAACTGGAACTGCGTCCTCACAGACAGGATGCACCGAGACTCTGAAACCTTTATTTCATTTTCTCTAAACTTAGACCAACTGCAGTGATACATAAAGGAAGGAAAACAATGTGAAATGTTCTGAATGTATTACATTCATCAACTTGTCTTGATCGTGTGAATGGTGGTTTCAGGTGAATGAATGGACCTTCCTGTTCATCAGTGAGTCTGGAGCAGCTTCCTGTCTCTGCAGAAGGGCACCGTCATCTGTAACACTCACTGTTTATTGGAAACAGTGGATGCAGACCGAATAACAACTCAGCCTCTTTGAAACTGGGACCATTTTTTACAATCAAGATTATCTTTGTTCACATGACAGTTCTGATAATAACTAATGTGTTCTATCATGATGTTTAAACACAAATCTTGCAGAGCTTGCACGTTTTGAAAACAGATTCTAAGTTATGCAGCAGAAGCCTGAGACTCTGGTTTCGCTTGTTTCTTCATGTGTTTGTGTGTGAAGCTGCGGTCTCCTGTCGTTCTGTCCTCACTGGACTGACAGCTGTTCAGTGCAGCAGAACCTGGAGGCGACTCCACGCTCCGTCTGATGTCAGCAGAGCAAAACATTTTGTTTTTCCAGCAGCATCGTCACCTGCGGGCCGAGGCCATCTTCAGCCCGACTGGATTTCAACAGCAGTAATGAGACACAGTGAAGACACAGCGACTTTAACAAGTCCATGAAGTCTTCACCTTCCCATAAGATAAAGCATAATGAGCTCCTGTCAAGTGTGAAACACCTCAGTCTTTAAATGTCCTTCAACCAGCTACAGCTTTCAGAGTGACAACTAGGAAATCACGGAGTGAGACGTTTCCTTGTCTCTGGTGTGTTTGTGTCCATGGATTCACCAAAGTGTGAAAAAGAGACACTTAATCTCAGTGGGACTTTTTCTGCTTAAATAATGTTAAATAAATGAAAACAATGAATCAATTGAACCAAGGACGATGCATCAAAAAGGCGTTTCAGGTTGTCCAACTTTACATTCTATAGAGACTTGAGACTCTGGAGCTGCTCAATATGACAAACTCAATTCAATTCAATTCAATTTTATTTGTATAGCGCCAAATCATAACATACATTATCTCAAGGCACTGTACATAGACAACATCAAGGAGAGCAGAGAACCCCAACAGTTCACACAATGAGCAAACACTAGGCATCAGTGGAGAGAAAAAACTCCCTCTTAACAGAAGAAGAAATCTCTGACAGAACCAGACTCACACATGTGCAGCATCTGCCTCGACCGGTTGGGGTGAAAGGAAAATGGGGGACAGAAAGGGGGGAGAGAAAGGACAAGAGGGAGATGAGGTAGAGACAGAAGAGAGAGAGAGACCAGGAGCAGATACACAACAACTGTATCAAGTTACAAGTTTATACAGTTAATGATATCGACTTTTAATTATAGCACAATAATAATGGTGATGATATATATGATATGGATAGCCTCGAAAACTGGATCTTGATCCTGCAACCTGCAAGATGAGGATACAGAGAGAGAGAGAGGGAAGGAAGGAAAGACACAAACTAGGGAGAGAAAGAGACAAGTTTAATGACATATAAAAGTCATATTCATACCCTGAGTGTGAGAGAGTGAATGTGCGTGCACCACAGGAAAATCTATGAGGGGCCGTATAGGCCATAATTCCTTTTTTACCTCTCACATACACTCTTTTAGCTCTTACATTCACTTTTTTTAGCTCTCACATTCACTATTTTTGGCTCTAACATACACTTTTTTTTAGCTCTTACATTCAATTTTTTTTAGCTCTCATATTCACTATTTTAAGCTTTTACATTCACTATTTTTGGCTCCCACATACACTTTTTTTAGCTCTCATATTCATAATTTTTGGCTCTCACATACACTTTTTTTTAGTTCTTACATTCACTTTTTTTAGCTCTCATATTCACTTTTTTTAGCTCTCACATTCACTATTTTTAGCTCTTACATTCACTTTTTTTAGTTCTTACATTCACTATTTTTAGCTCTTACATTAACTTTTCTTTAGCTCTCACATTCACTTTTTTTAGTTCTTACATTCACTATTTTTAGCTCTCACATTCACTTTTTTTTGTTCTTACATTCACTTTTTTTAGCTCTTATATTCACTTTTTTTTAGCTCTCACATTCACTATTTTTAGCTCTCACACTCACTATTTTTAGCTCTTACTTTCACTTTTTTTAGCTCTCACATTCACTTTTTTTAGTTCTTACATTCACTATTTTTAGCTCTTACATTAACTTTTTTTAGCTCTCACATTCACTTTTTTTAGTTCTTACATTCACTATTTTTAGCTCTCACATTCACTATTTTTAGCTCTCACATTCACTTTTTTTAGTTCTTACATTCACTATTTTTAGCTCTCACATTCACTATTTTTAGCTCTCACATTCACTTTTTTTAGTTCTTACATTCACTATTTATAGCTCTTACATTCACTATTTTTAGTTCTTACATTCACTTTTTTTAGCTCTCACATTCACTTTTTTTAGTTCTTACATTCACTATTTTTAGCTCTTACATTCACTTTTTTTAGCTCTCACATTCACTTTTTTTAGCTCTCATATTCACTATTTTTGGCTCTCACATACACTTTGTGTGTGTGTGTGTGTGTGTGTGTGAAGTGTTTTTGTGTGAATGCAAGGTACAAAAACAGTATGTTTGAGAGCGGAAGGCCTTCCGGTCATGTGACGAAAAGCAGGAACTGTGAACAGGTAGCGCATCATGACGGCTAGGAGAGAACGAGAGCGCCTCGGCCAAGCTGCCACTTTATTGAACAGTCTGCTATCTTCACCAGAAGCCATTCAGAATGTATCAAATAATACATCACTTCAACAACCTGCTACAACCAGACATGCCTCAGTTGACGGTGAAATCATGTCACTGTTCCCCTCTGGTCGTAGCAGTACAACATGCCACCGATGGCCATAGGCGCCGATTTATATTTTTGCCCGTGGGTGCCCAAATTATATGAATTCCATCATATAAAGATCATATAATTCTGACTATATAGGGGTGGCGTGCTCACTGCTTCTGAACATCTGATTTTACAAAGAATTTCTTTGTTTTCTAATTCATGCTATATAGCCTATTTTGAAGGCCTCGGAACACCGAGAGGGTGCTGTTCTATTCCGGTGGGTCAGAGGGAGAGAGAAGGTCCTGGGTCGGGAAGGAGCCGCCGCCCGTCCCTCTTTCTCCTCACTTCACGTCGTTTACGTCAATAGAGGGAAAATTGAATTCAGGCCGAAAGTTTTATTTACAAGATTAAACTGAGTGACACGGTCTCTGTCTATCGATCGCGCTGCACCTGTTCACACACACACACAAACAGCGCTGTCCCCGGTGATGTGATACTGAACCGGCTATAGAAGCACTGATGCGCATATCATGCCCACACAACGATGGGACTTACATGTGTTTATTCACCATACACACAGAGCTGTACTACTTTTCATTGGATAATGTGATTCCGATAGGTGCAGTTCATTATAAAGATGCAGTTTTATTTATTTATTTAGTGTGTTTTTTATTTTTTTATTTTTTAACCTGTCCTGTCCAGTACCCAGGACATGTAATATGATTGACTGCATGCCTTGTGGTGTCGGACAGATTTGTTATTTGTATTTATTTGTTTTATGATTATGTGTTGCGGGCAGCCGGACCGGACTGGGGGACAGGGAGGGGACTGACAAGGGGAGGGGGAGTGAGCGTGGAGGAGGAAGGGAGGGTGGGTGAGAGAGAGAGAGAGGGAGAAAAAAGAAGAGAGAAAGAGAGCGAGAGGGAGAGAGCAAGGTGGACAACAGTATAATGCATGGGTTAGTACCATTGAATTGAAATTATATAAAGTAGACAGAACATAGACAACTTAAGGGTGACATTAGTGTGTTAGTAACAGGTTAATAACATTAAACAGTTGAAATTATTTAGCGTATACAGAACATACTTTCAGATACAGTTTCTATAGTAATTGTTAACGACCACATCAAGAGAGCTTACAACAGTTATATCAGTTAAGTTTAATTTATCTTAGCGTGTTAGTGTGTGTGTGTGTGTGTGTGATCGTGCATATCAGTGTATATGTGCAGGGGTTGTCATTAGGTGTGATTGGAATCTGAGTGGGGGACCGTGCCAATGTCCGGCCAGTCCCCAGCGACGGTCCAAGTTTCCCTGAACCAGCTCTAACTATAAGCTTTATCAAAAAGGAAAGTTTTAAGTCTAACTTTAAATACAGAGAGAGGCTCCGCCTCCCGAACTGTCATTGGAAGCTGGTTCCACAGGAGAGGAGGAGCCTGGTAACTGAAGGCTCCGCCTCCCATTCTGCTCTTACAGACTCTGGGAACCACAAGTAAACCTGTATTTTGTGACCTAAGTGGTCTGTTAGGGTGATAAGGTAAGACTAGGTCTTTCAGGTATGAAGGGGCCTGACCATTAAGTGCTTTGTACGTGAGGAGGAGGATTTTATATTGAATTCTAAACTGTGGGTGGAGCCAGTGTAGAGAAGCTTACACTGGAGTTATATGGTCTCTCTTTCTAGTTCCTGTCAGAACTCGTGCTGCAGCATTTTGAATTAACTGAAGGGTTCTAACAGACTTGTTGGAACATCCTGATAATAAGGAGTTACAGTTATCTAATCTAGATGTAACAAAAGCATGAACTAGTTTTTCAGCGTCCTGTAAAGACAGAGTGTTTCTAATTTTCATAATGTTCCGCAGGTGGAAGAAGGATGTTCTGGAAATGAGTTTTATGTGTGAATCAAATGACATTTCCTGGTCAAAAGTAACTCCAAGGTTCCTCACAGTGGAACTGGAAGCCAGGGTGATTTCATCTAAAGTGACAATGTGATCAGAAAGTTTTTCTCTGAGGTGTTTAGGGCCGAGTATAATGACCTCAGTTTTTTCTGGAGTTGAACAACCTGATTTATTTCATCCGGCCTCATTGATAAATATAGCTGTGTGTCATCTACATAACAATGAAAGTGTATGTTGTGCTTCCTAACAATGTTCCCTAGAGGAAGCATATATAAGGTCAAAAGTATAGGCCCAAGCACTCACTGAAACTGAGTCAATCGCATTCTGTAAATGGTAGTGAATGAAAGTCTATGGTGTCGTTAAAGTGTGCGAACATGCAGACGGTCGCTTCCCTCACTGTCAGGAGCCACAGTGAACAGAGAGGAGTGAACTGTGGAAATGAATCTTAACAATAATAATAATTCCAACAGTTCCAACTTCTAACTCAACACAAGTCACTCAAGTCCTGACTCCTCACGTTTAGATGTTGTTATTTGTGCTCATGTTTTCATCGGTTCATTCTTTTACAGTGTTTGTGTGTTTTTAGTTTTTCTGCTTTTAACTTTGTAACTTTTTTAGAGAAGTGCTGGGTAAATTAAGATTACTATTGTTATCATATACAGTCTATTATTATGTTATCATTACACAATGAATGTCAGAAGACCAGTCAATGCAACATGAAACTACTCTTAAAACTCAAAATATCTGCACATTTGTGCTTACAATAAATAAAATACAGATCATGAGAGTACATGATATTACATTTTGACTGCGACTGCATTCATCGCTGAGCTATTTCATAAACATGTGCCTTGAGAAGAATCACATTTTTTTATTGGAACATAAATTCCTCGTACTTTTCAAAAGGATGATCTTATTCTTGCTTCTCTTTTCTTCCGACGGCAGACGTACGCTTGTGCGTTCTGAATAATAAAAGACAGCACATAAAACAAATTTATCACAACCTTCATCTTGTGGAGTGGTTGAACTGTTTCATTCAGTAAGCATCTGTGTTTTTATGGCACTGCTTCTCACTTCCTTTACTGTCTTTATTCAGAAGATCTTTAATGGTCGTGATAATTGTCCCTGCACCGTTTCATGGAAAGTTACCTTGAGCACAACTTAAGGTGAAGATAATTTCCGTTAATGGTAATGGCTTCAGACATACCTGTGTCATTTCAGCGCTATAAAAAGTGAACACCAGAAGAGCCCGTTAGAAAAAGGCTGGAGGGGAATATTTCTGTTTAAGATCACAGTCACTTTTGTGATTTTTCCTTTGAACTTTTCTTTTTGTGCTAAATTTTCTGAATGAAGAACAATGAACTGGCAAATATGTTGTTTGTTGTAGCAATACTTTATTTGTGTCTTTGTACCATTCCATAATAAGGTCTTTCCGCAGAGTGAAGGTGAGAGGTCAGGTCAGTCACAGCAGCAAATCATGGACTTCATTATTTGTTATTTATCACATTTTAATGGGTCATTGATTTAAGTGCCTGCAGTCTATTGTAGTGACTGTCCTAAACAAACAATAATCACAAAACTAAAATAGCTCTACTGGTCAAAAATACCAAAGGACAATTGTAACAAATTTACAAAACAAATATTTCAGTTGTTACAAATTTACAAAACAAATATTTCAGTTGTAACAAATTTACAAAACAAATATTTCAGTTGTAACAAATTTACAAAACAAACATTTCATTTTTAACAAATTCATGAAACAAACATTTCAACTGTAACACATTTACGAAACAAACATTTCAGTTGTAACACATTTACGAAACAAACATTTCAATTGTAACAAATTTAAGAAATAAACATTTCAATTGTAACAAATTTACAAAACAAACATTTCAATTGTAACAAATTCATGAAACAAACATTTCAATTGTAACAAATTTACAAAACAAACATATCAATTGTAACAAATTTACAAAACAAACATTTCAATTGTAACAAATTTACGAAACAAACATTTCAATTGTAACAAATTTACAAAACAAACATTTCAATTGTAATACATTTACGAAACAAACATTTCAATTGTAACAAATTTACAAAACAAACATTTCAATTGTAACAAATTTACAAAACAAACATTTCAATTGTAACACATTTACAAAACAAACATTTCAATTGTAACAAATTTACGAAACAAACATTTCAATTGTAACACATTTACAAAACAAACATTTCAATTGTAACAAATTTACAAAACAAACATTTCAATTGTAACACATTTACAAAACAAACATTTCAATTGTAATACATTTACGAAACAAACATTTCAATTGTAACAAATTTACAAAACAAACATTTCAATTGTAACAAATTTACAAAACAAACATTTCAATTGTAACACATTTACAAAACAAACATTTCAATTGTAACAAATTTACGAAACAAACATTTCAATTGTAACACATTTACAAAACAAACATTTCAATTGTAACTAATTTACGAAACAAACATTTCAATTGTAACTAATTTACGAAACAAACATTTCAATTGTAACTAATTTACGAAACAAACATTTCAATTGTAACTAATTTACGAAACAAACATTTCAATTGTAACAAATTTACAAAACAAACATTTCAATTTTTGGCAGATGACAAATACAAGATAAAATTTTTCCTTTGAACTTTTCTTTTTGTGCTAAATTTTCTGAATGAAGAACAATGAACTGGCAAATATGTTGTTTGTTGTAGCAATACTTTATTTGTGTCTTTGTACCATTCCATAATAAGGTCTTTCCGCAGAGTGAAGGTGAGAGGTCAGGTCAGTCACAGCAGCAAATCATGGACTTCATTATTTGTTATTTATCACATTTTAATGGGTCATTGATTTAAGTGCCTGCAGTCTATTGTAGTGACTGTCCTAAACAAACAATAATCACAAAACTAAAATAGCTCTACTGGTCAAAAATACCAAAGGACAATTGTAACAAATTTACAAAACAAATATTTCAGTTGTTACAAATTTACAAAACAAATATTTCAGTTGTAACAAATTTACAAAACAAATATTTCAGTTGTAACAAATTTACAAAACAAACATTTCATTTTTAACAAATTCATGAAACAAACATTTCAACTGTAACACATTTACGAAACAAACATTTCAGTTGTAACACATTTACGAAACAAACATTTCAATTGTAACAAATTTAAGAAATAAACATTTCAATTGTAACAAATTTACAAAACAAACATTTCAATTGTAACAAATTCATGAAACAAACATTTCAATTGTAACAAATTTACAAAACAAACATATCAATTGTAACAAATTTACAAAACAAACATTTCAATTGTAACAAATTTACGAAACAAACATTTCAATTGTAACAAATTTACAAAACAAACATTTCAATTGTAATACATTTACGAAACAAACATTTCAATTGTAACAAATTTACAAAACAAACATTTCAATTGTAACAAATTTACAAAACAAACATTTCAATTGTAACACATTTACAAAACAAACATTTCAATTGTAACAAATTTACGAAACAAACATTTCAATTGTAACACATTTACAAAACAAACATTTCAATTGTAACAAATTTACAAAACAAACATTTCAATTGTAACACATTTACAAAACAAACATTTCAATTGTAATACATTTACGAAACAAACATTTCAATTGTAACAAATTTACAAAACAAACATTTCAATTGTAACAAATTTACAAAACAAACATTTCAATTGTAACACATTTACAAAACAAACATTTCAATTGTAACAAATTTACGAAACAAACATTTCAATTGTAACACATTTACAAAACAAACATTTCAATTGTAACTAATTTACGAAACAAACATTTCAATTGTAACTAATTTACGAAACAAACATTTCAATTGTAACTAATTTACGAAACAAACATTTCAATTGTAACTAATTTACGAAACAAACATTTCAATTGTAACAAATTTACAAAACAAACATTTCAATTTTTGGCAGATGACAAATACAAGACTGAGACCTAAAATAGAATCTGGACATTAGAGGTTAAGATAAGGGGCATTTCCTAACCCTTTAACTTAACCATCGCAACTAAATGTCTAACACTAATCCTAACTCGTTAGGATTAGTTTTAGTGTCATTGGCTCGAACTTAAACTCAATTCTAACTGTCCTTGATAATGTGAGGACCAGACAAAATGTCCTCACAAAGACACACACACACGCACACACACACACACACACACACACGCACACAGTGGATGCACCTGTGTAGCAGCTGCCTAAAATAAGGATTGTTGATCTGTGTGTGTGTGTGTGTGTGTGTGGTGACAGAAACACCAATCATACATATATATGTGTGTGTATATATATATATATATATATATATATATATATATATATATACACATATATACATGTATATATAGTATATATATATATGTGTGTGTGTATATATATATATTAAGCAGAGAAAGTGTTCTGAGAAAAGACTTCAACCTCAGAGTTGAAATGCATTAAATTTCAGATAAAGCGTAACGACCTTTGTCCTCTCCGTGTCCCTGCTGGAGCTTTCTCTTCATCTGAGAATAAGATCCTTGTGACCGACCACTTTTCTGAGGGTTAATTGTTTGTGACATCCATAATACAATTCTGGTGAAAAACTATCTTTCGTTGGATAAAGGGCAAGTTGTTATTTGTTACATGTTCTCTACGTCAAATGAATTAACACTGAAAAAGAAGATGAATCTCAGTGATAATTGGAAATATTTAACATAAAAGAATGTGAAGACAAATGCAGCTGAAAGAGGAAGTGACAGGTTAAACCTTTTCCTCCAGACAAACTTTGTTTCCATCTGAGAGTTACAATTTCAATCAAATGCACTCAAACCTGCAGAAGCTGGATTTGGTATCATTATTATTCATATATATATGAAGAACAAAGATTTGTTTTTGTTTTTCTTATCGCTGAAAATGGAAACATAATTAGGTCAGACTGAGATTGCTGCTGCTGTCACTACTGCTGCTGCTCTGCTGTTGCTGCTGTTGCTGCTGCTGCTGTTGCTGCTGCTGCCCTGCTGTTGCTGCTAGTGCTCTGCTGTTGCTGCTGTTGCTGCTGCTGCTCTGCTGCTGCTCTGCTGTTGCTGCTAGTGCTCTGCTGCTGCTCTGCTACTGCTGCTGCTGCTGATGCTGCTGCTCCGCTGCTGCTGAACCTGAAGTATTTCTTCAATGAGCTGTGGCTGTGTTTCCTCGGGCCATGGGCGACAGATAGATGGTAATTACAGAACATAATGGTATTAATTACTGTGAACACTCATGCTGCCACTGGAGCTGAACCGTTGGCAGACAATGTTCTCAAACCCAGGAGGGACGTGACACGACACCTAAGGTGAAACAAACTCTGTCCCGCTCTGTCAATGGAGGAGGGAATTTTCGAAACCCTCTGTGACACTTTAGTTTTACTGACTCTGTCACCACTGAGATAAAAAACAGAATGCAAGACAATAGACTTTAATTTATTCACCAAGGCAGGTTCAAGGTCCTGTGCAGACATTTAAAAGCAACACAGAAATAGAATTGTATAAAAAAGTAGTTTGGTTGAAAAAATGTTAAAAGGTCTTAAATCTTTATAAGAACTGTATCTTACTAATGTATGTTGTATGTATTAATTGTGTTCATGCACATGTTCATTAATGTACAGTTTAACAGAGAGTGTTTATTGAAATAAATATATATATGTTTATATATAAGTAGTGCTGTCAAACGATTAACATATTTACTCGTGATTAATCGCAATTAATGGCACATTTGTATCTACTGTAAATGTCCCTTGATTTCTTTGTGTCCCATTATTTCTTCTCATTTTAATGCTCTTATCAACATAGAAAAGTGGATCTGCTTGCTTTGTGCAGATGTTTTTTTATTGAGACAATATCTCTGTCACCTGCATATTGTGACTTATTCCTCTTATTGTGAGAGCCGCACAATAATAAGAGAGGCTGTGTATCAGCATGCAGTGTGTGAATAAAGCGAGCTAATCCGAGCTAAAGGAGCTAGCGGTCTTGGGTGGTCTCCTCACTACGGTTGGGGGGTCTGCCAGCTTGGTTGGTAACACTGCAGACATCATGACTTGGATGTGGGGAGTGCGTGGACAAATGATCCAGGCTGCGTTGGATACGGAGAGCCCGCTTGGAGACGGAGAAGCGCACAGCGCTCGCCATCCACTCACAACACAACGTTAGCTACTACTCTTTAGCCCAAACAAGTGTGTGCAGCGTGCCTGTTGTGTTGTTTCCGCTCTAGCTACATCTGGTGTGGTGTTGGAGTTTTTATAACGTTACTAGTTGTTGCAACAGCATGTGAAAAAAAACACAAAGTTTGCTCAACCAAAAAGAACGTTAATCTCACGATAAAAAAGAGAAAGACGCCGTTAAAATGGGTTTGTGTTAACACCGTTAATAACGTGTTAATAACACGTTTAACTGACAGCACTAGTAAAAGTAAAGAATTGTAAACAAAGCCTCTGAAGATGGAGGAGAAAAAAGTGAGGAGTGATACTTCCCGTTATTCTCCTGGGACTCTTTGGCAGTTATGATACATTTTACTTTGAACAGAATCATTTCCGTTCATGTGTTCATGTCATAGACACATGTGTTGTTACCTGGGGACGGGCCGCTGGGCCACCACTGCTCACATGATTTGATAAACTGAGATTCATGTCAACTTTTGAAATACACTCCATGCATCACGTCCACTTTCATGTGTGGGCAGGACATAAGGACACGAGCAGCTGCTCCACTGACTATTGTCATGATTTATTGTTATTCAGGTTCTCGACTGTATGAACAGCAGACACAGGAAGTGGATCACAATCATCCAAAGCCTTTCTTTCATCAGCACATTTACACACAAACAGAGACTGATGATCACATTTTGATTTTCTTGTATGATTTCATATTCCAATATGAAGACTTTGAACATTCAAATCCTCACATTTTGTATTCATTTATTTTAAGCATCACATTATCTTTAAACAACTATGTATTCATGTGTGATCATCTTTATTATATTACACTGTTACACTGTTCACAAACACTGTGCAAATAAGACTCACTTCTTTAACCTTACAGCTCTTTAATCTGCATTTACAGGAGGAATGAGGTTTCACGTGATATGCTCCTAAAGAATTACACATTGATCTATTGAGAGAAGAGGGAGGGGCTTATTTACACTCCATACATCTGCAGCTGAGTTGAGTTTCAGGCTCAAAGGTCACTCTGGGCTCTTTCTCACCATCAGCTTTATCCTCTGACAAAGGGCCGAGGGGAGAGGGGAGCGATGTTGGTGCGAGCCAATTAGAGCTTGTTTATTTTCCTCTGCTGTCTAATAAACGTCACATTCTAGTTTTAATGGCTTGGAAAGACAGTGTAATTAAAATTCAAGCCTGCGGTGTGACCAAACGTGAAACACCGTTACGTCTTCATCATTTACACTGACTCTTGGCACAGGGTTGTTATGGGAGTTTATGATAACAGAAATATTTACGACACTGTGCTGACCTCTGAGAACAGAAGAAAACACCTACAGAAGCTTTTTATTGTTTTATTGTTTTTTATTGAAATAAATATACAGCTATTTATGTATTTTCTTTGTCTTTTTTAATGTTTTAAGAGAAAAAAAAAAAACATGAGAGTGATTTCATCCTTAATGATCCATAAAGCTATGAAATGTTAGCAATTTACCTGCATCTCGTATTTCTGTCTCCTTTCGTTGCAACAATCTCCTGCTTCAAGTGTTTGGTTCTCATCTCATTAGAATTGTTGCCGTTGTTGTTGTTTTTTCGTGTGTGACATTTAAAAATGTCACAGACTGAAGCATATGATCATTTAGCAGATGATTGGCTCACACTTTGATTCATCAACTTTCAAGTAAACGCACAGCGTTTGCAAATGAAAAGGCCGTCTGTAAATAAAATGTACTCTTTATTTCACAGTGATGCAGTGTTGTGTTTATCTTATCTAAACAAAGATGTTCACCCTGCAGCTCTAGATGGTCAAGAGAAGAACAAACTCACCAAGCTGCTAAATGATAAACACATGAACGTTGGCTAGTTTAATAGTAGCCTACAGATTAGGATTTGGGATTATTCAAAGACTCAGTGATAAAACTAAATAAAAAGAAAAAGATGTGCACACACTGAGAACGTCCCATTACTTTTCCTTTCCTATGATCTCAGGAAACACGAACAACACAGAGATAAACATCCAGCTGTGATTATGCGACAAGAAGCAAAGATGGGAATAAAGCACAAAGGTTCAATCTTAACATCTGCATCTATTAGATTTAAAAAAAAAAAACATACTCAAGATAAAAGGGAATTTCATTCCTGTGATCAAACACACTTAACTTAGAGCATTTCAAAGAGCTGCTGATGAACAATGAAACACTGGTGTACTAACATTCACTCATTGTAATTCAGAGAGAAAATGACCTGAAAGTCAGTGACAGTAGAAAATGATGCTGATGCTGTCGATCCAAACACAAGCC
Source organism: Solea solea (assembly GCF_958295425.1). Classification (NCBI taxonomy): domain Eukaryota; kingdom Metazoa; phylum Chordata; class Actinopteri; order Pleuronectiformes; family Soleidae; genus Solea; species Solea solea. The sequence goes on along the minus strand of NC_081152.1, from coordinate 22,816,628 downwards.
AACACTTCACTAACATCTCATCTGTGGAAGCTGCTGCTGCTGCTGCTGAAGATGCTGCTGAAGCTGCTGCTGCTGCTGAAGATGTTGCTGTAGCTGCTGAAGATGCTGCTGAAGCTGCTGCTGCTGAAGCTGCTGCTGCTGTAGCTGTTGCTGCTGCTGCTGCTGCTGCTGAAGATGCTGCTGAAGCTGCTGCTGCTGCTGAAGCTGCTGCTGCTGCTGCTGAAGATGCTGCTGAAGCTGCTGCTGCTGAAGCTGCTGCTGCTGTAGCTGTTGCTGCTGCTGCTGCTGCTGCTGCTGCTGCTGAAGATGCTGCTGAAGCTGCTGCTGCTGCTGAAGCTGCTGCTGTAGCTGCTGCTGCTGAAGATGCTGCTGAAGCTGCTGCTGCTGCTGCTGAAGCTGAAGCTGCTGGAAGCTGCAGATAACAGCTGTGTGTTTGTTTCGTAATAGTGTTGAAGTATTCTTGTCCTCGTGTCACTGTTATCTGAAGAGTCCCAGCGAGCTCAGAGCTCTCAGCTGCAGGTCGCTGTAATGACAGAGGATAATTACTGAGGATGACAGAAGACATGTCATGAAGACCCCTCGTATGCTGGATGGTCTCACCTCTTCCCTTTTCCTTTAACACACATTCATACTCTAATAAGAACTGAATTATTGTTTATTTGTTTGCATGATCTCTGTATTCTGTGTGCTCTGTACCCTGAAGCCACGATGTAACTAAACTAACTCCTCACTATGTAGCGTGTGGTGTTGAAAAGACACAACACAAGATCGACAAGAAAGACACACAATTACAAAACAAGCAGAAATCAGTGAGAAACAGGTTTTTTATTCATTTGTCTTTAGACAAATCAACAGATATTTAAAGGGAAGTGATTCCAACAAACACCACACATGAACCATTTTTCCCCAACTAAAGGAAATATTCATGTCCCTGAAATACAGTTCTTCATAAATCTATTATAGACATGTTTACCATGTGACTTACATACACATAACCACGTCTGTGGCTGAAGTTAGTGACTCTTTTCAGATAATGGAGGATTTCACAGAGTGGACTCCCTGCACACTCAAACATCATCATAGCTGAAGCGCTGATAATAATGTGTGAGTTGTAAAGAAGTGAATTCACATCTCGTTCCATTGAATTGATGATCACACTTGATGATGGAGGATGAGAAGCAGCTCTTTGACCTTGTGTAGCGATCACACCTGCAGCTTCTCTTCTTCTTCTTCTTCTGCACCTGACTGTTTGCTCCAAACATTGAAGGGAGCCAGAAACAACAAAGGCACAGCAGAGACGGAGCACTTTGTCACATCAGCTAATTGAGTATTTGGCCCAAAGCTGGAGTCATTTATAAGAAGCTTCCTCCCTCCAGCTCTGCTCGGCTGAGTCCCATTCCTCTGCCTCTGTCCAGCTGTGTGCTGCTGCTGCTGCTGTGACACACTGACTTCCCCCTCTTCCTCCTTCCTCTTCCTCATTCATCACTGCACTGCACTGATTCCTGGCAATAAGGGGAAGTGATGAAGATGCCTGCAGGCTCAGTGTGGACACAGTGGGATCCTCTGGGCTAAAGTGCTCTGATCAATCACAGGCTCTTCTGGGCTTCGCACAAAAAACAAAACCTTAACGTGATTAAAAAAACAAAAAAAAACAATGTCAGTTCACTTCCTGATCTCTGTCCACTCACCTCCTTTATTAAGTCTGTACTTAACCACTGTTGATGATGAAGATCACAGGAGTTCACTGACGTGTTTCAAAAAATCCGTTCCTCAAGCAACGGCAGTCATTTTTATTCTGTGTGTTTTATCACATTTCCACATGCTTTAAAATAGAAACATCATAATATTTTCATAATGTCAAAGTTAATGGCAGATAAATGATCATTGTGGATTTTTCTTACTTTGTCTTTTTTTGGCAACACAGAGCAGATAAAGGTAAACATTCATTTCTCTCTGTCATTGTCCTTTTAAAGGTTTTCTTATTTGAAACTCAGAAACTATGAATGAAAACTGTTCTATGTTAGAATGATTGTATATAAACTCAGTCACAGTAAAGATTCATCTGCCTGCTTATTTTTACGATGTTGACAAATCTTCTGATTTGAGTTTGACGGCAGTGATTATTGATCATGATTTTACAGATATCATGATCATGAAATGTTCGTTTTGATTACATTTTATTTCAGTCCTTCAGACTGTTGGATAATTCAGACATTGTCTAATTATTACTGTTACACTACATGCTCTTCATTTTTCATTAAATGTCAAGTATTCCTCTCAAAATGGCTCCCGCTGTCAGCGTCATTATAAAATGTTTTTCTCTGTCATTTTTGCATAAAATCTCGAGTCGATAGTGAGGAGTGGGAACGAGCTGCTCAGCATATACATGTCTCCTCATTCTGCTGAGTGCAGCACTTTGTCTTCAGCAGGTAATAGTCATTTCCATTCACTCAGCCACCGTCGCTCTCCCGCTTCACTTCGGGCAAAGTAACTCAGTTTTTCCATTTCATATTAAAACCTGAACATGTATCAGCAGTTATTAACACAATGAACCATGGGATTCTTTTTAAATAGATGCAAAACACCTTGTTTGTTGACTTTAATCACATTAAGCAGTCATGCTTAACTCCTTCCTGTTAATGAATAAGAAAATGATGAGCTGCTCTTTTATTTCTGTTGTGGTTTAAAAAGCCTCCGTCCATTTCACAAACCACATTTCCAACATCATCTGATCTCAGAGGGAAGATGCTGTGATTGCTCAGTGGAAAAACAGTGGCTCTCTTCCACTTCATTGTTCACACTAAAGCATCACAAGTTCATGTTATCTGTCCTGTGTGTGCCATAAAGTCAGCATGAGAGCAACACTGCTTCTTTTTAAAGGAGCCTCAGATTAAATGCTGCTGTGATCTTCTCATTATAGTTTGTGTTTGGCCTCTCACTCATCATTTGCCCCGGTGTTTAACCTACGCTGCACTTTCCATCGTTGCTCATCAATATGGATGAGATTCAGTGGTGGATCTATATATATCACAAGTTTGGTTCACAGGGTCAAGCTACTGAAAATGTGTGCACATCTCCCACACATTCTTATTTAAACAGAGGATTCTCTTTTAAAAAAATAAATCATCAATCTATTGAATATTACATATAAACACTATTTATTCAATCAGTGCACTTTGTTCTTTTCAGAAGAATCGGTGTGTTTGTGCAGGGACCAGAAAGTAATTTCAACAAAAACATGAAGTAACTTTGACCTTTCTGGACTTTATGTCTTCTTCTCTCCCCGTGAACCTGAACCTTAGTCTAATCAAATGTTGTCACGGTCCAGTGAACTGAGCTGCCAGAAGAAAGACACTTCACAATCATTCACTCGTTCACATTCACATTTCTGTAACTTCCAGCTGATTGTTGTGTTCCAGCTACTGGTTTGTAGTCAGAATTTGACATGATATAGATAATCCATTCAGTGGATGTGGTTATTCTCTCTCTTTAGTTATGCTTAGTATGTTCAATGTGGTGCAGAGTAGTGTGACATGTATATGTGACAAACTGAACATGCAATGTGGAACCTATAGATTTTAATATATGTCATAAAAGCATTGGTGCTATTTACAGTTTTAATTTGTTTCAATATTCATAAAAAGTTCCATGTCACTGCCGACAGTTTCCTAACTGTTTCTGACCCACTGTGTGTTCTTTTTTCAGGTCTGCGGTGAGTGAGTGTCACAGTGTCAGGTAGTGTTGTAGTACTTGAGATCGGTCTTGGTCTCGAGACCACTTTTTGAAGGTCTCGGTCTCGTCTCGGAATCGACTGCATTTTTACTCGGTCTTGTCTCGGTCTCGCATTGCATTTTTGGATTAACTTGTTAATATCATTACTGTGATTTTTCGTAAATCGTATTGCTTCGGGTGCAACCAATAACTTGACTCATTTATCATTTGAAATTTTTGTCACCGTTAGCGGCCGTCACCCCTCCCGCCTCTTTTCACACGCCCCCCACAAAAGTGCATGTGAGTGACAGGAGAAGAGGCCGTGAGAAGATGTCAGCCAACTCATCTAGAATAAAATGTGGTTACCTGAACCACAAAGACTTTTTGTGCATAAATACCTCAAAACACAGCGCAACGTGTACGTTTCGCAAAGCGACACTAACGCAGTGTTGCCAACTTGGCGACTTTGTCGCTAAATCTGGCGACTTTCCAACGCCTCCTAGCGACTTTTTTTGTCAAAAGCGACAAGCGACAAATCTAGCGACCTTTTCTGGTGTTATTGGAGACTTTTGTGGTTTTTGCAGACTCTCGTATCACTCTGCAGTTACTGTGCTCAACAAGCAGGGGGTGCTGCTGGGATCCCCTCCCAAAGCACTCATGGGCATTCAGTCTCACAGTAGCGTCCACAGCAGTCCCAGCCTGCAGTCAGAGCAGAGAGGAGACCCTCACCACTCCGCGTCCAGGCTGCTAATGAAGTCTCGCAGTCTCACACAAAAATAAATCACTGCATTTGACACATATCAGACATAACATATGTATTATGTGATATCTGTACTGTGTTATATGAGGAAAATTGTCAATTATGCAAATTAGGCGATGACATCATTTAGTGACTTCTAGCGACTTTTAGGACAGCCAAAAGCGACTATCCTTACTGAGGAGTTGGCAACAGTGCGCTAACGGTCTTGGTCTTGTCTCGGTCTCGACCCCTCAAAGTCTTGGTCTTGTCTTGGTCTTGATACACTGTGGTCTTGGTCTCGACTTGGTCTCGGTTTAGGTGGTCTTGACTACAACACTAGTGTGAGGTTCAATATGGTCGAGGTGAAGGTGTGTGAATGTGTGAATGCTTCAGCCACAGAGAACGATGATGATCATGACACAGTTTGGATTGGACAAAGTGGATCTTCTCCTTCAGAAAAAAAAGATATTCCAGTGATTTAAAATCTGTGTTAAAAACGTTTAATATTATATTATATTAATCACCACCCGTCCATCCATCCATTCATTCATCCACCCATCCATCCATTCATTCATTCATCCACCCGTCCATCCATCCACCCATTCACCCATCCACTGATCCACCCGTCCATCTATTCACCCATCCATCCATTAACCCATCCATCCACCTGTCCATCCATCCATCCATCACGTTATGCCCCAGTCTTGGGGGCCTAGGACATAACGTGATAAAGCCTTATCTTCCCCAAGTCCCAAGTGACCACAAACAATATTTAGTTGTATGTTCAGAAAACAAAATGATTTATTTACAAAAAGTAGGTAAATGACAAAATTAGATTAACTAAGGTATTGGCTTCAGGGTGGAATAAGGCCAATATAACAAACAAAAAAAGGTCCCTGTCTAGAAACAACCTTACCTAATCAACTTTAAACAAACCAAATGACAGGAAACTTACCTCCCTAACTAAATAAACAGGAGAAAACGCTCTAACAAAACTGGCAGTCCACCCCTATTACTCGAACAAAAACTAAATTATACGAAAGATCTATGAAGCGTGAAGTGTGGCTGGTTGGGAGAGGAGGAGGAGGAGGAGGAGGAGGAGGAGGAGGAGGAGGAGGAGGAGGAGGAGGAAGTGCTTAGTGCTTAGTGCTTGCTGCCGTGCTGCCGTGCTGCTATCCACAATATTGGCTCCTTATATCTCAGGTGGTGATCAAGTACAGCCAATCGAGAGCCAGGGCCCGGAACCACTCCACCAATCCTGGAACGGCTATGGCACACAGCAATTTGCCTATGAGATTGACGATAGAAAAAAAAACGCAGGGCACACACACAAAACACACACAACAGTTCACTGAAAAATAACGACTACAGTCGTAACACATCCATTCACCCATCCATCCATCCACCCGTACATCCATCCATTCACCCATCTATCCATGCATTCATCAATCCATCCATCCATCCACCCATCCATTAACCTATCCACCAGTCCGTCCATCCATCTTCTACTGTGTTGCTGTATCTCAGCTGAAAGGCGGGGTCACACCCTGGACACCTGTCCATCAAAGGAACACATCTCTCACACCATGTTTTTGGACAGTGGGAGAAAACCCTTGTTCTGACCGGGTCCACTATGAAAACCAGTCTTATTTATTCTACACAAGCCTTTATATACCTTATTATTTATTTATTATCTTTATCTTTACTGTCTTTGCTGCTGTAACAATGTAAATTTCCCCACTGCAGGAAAAAATACAAGACTACCTCATCTTATCTGAATAAAGTTTGATTTGAAGGATTTTATGATGTCATTAAAACTTGTTACAGTGTTCATAGTTGTTTGTTGAGGTGCATAAAGCAGCATATCCTCAAACAGAGTCTGAATTAGTTTTATCGTTTATCACCAGATTCACTAAATCAACAGTAACTGTTAACTCAACCAGAAAAAGTCACTTTACTTTAAATTCACCACAATTTATCACATGCATTTATCATAATCTATCAGTTATAGAACAGCAGTGAAGACACACTTCTTTTCTGCAAGAGCAGTTTTAGTGATGGTGATTAAAACAGTGTCAGTGTTAATAAATGTGTAACATGCTGTAGGTTGAATTACGGAGCACCAGCATGAGTCCAGCTCAGAGTTAAACATCTAACACTAAAGTAAAATCAGATCATGTTTAAAGTCTGGAAACGATGGAGACGGAGAATGTTGTGGAAAATGTTGAGTTCTGTGATTAAGACGACAACACCAAACCTCAGAGGAGCCGATGATGAAGACTGTGTTTGGCTTCTTCATCTCACAGTTGTCTGGTCCACTGCATCGAATGATTACAGCTCTATTGAAGGACAGACTGAGACTGTGTAAATCCCAGGAGAGTGTGGGTGTGTGTGTTGTCATGATACAAACTGTCTCCAGAGTTTTTACTGCAATAGTGAGGACACAGTTCAACAAAAAACATGTCATCATCCATAAACTCTTTCTTAAGAACAAATTTAACACAATGAACAGAAATAATATCATATTTACGCCTGGTAAAAACACAATTTGATGTTATTTAACAAAGCGTGTGAGGTTTTATTGTAGTGTGAATAATATTTGACAGTAGTTAGCTGAAAAGTAAACAGCTGTGAAAGTGAAGCCTGGATATATTTAAACATGTCAGGTTTGTACAAGAACAGACTCACTGCTGTAAACAACCATGTTCGGTTTAAATAAAGGGCGAGGAACCTATTTGCTGTCAACAGCTGAGAAACATCTGAAAACATCTGAGAAACGTCTGAGAAACACCTGAGAAAGTTCTGAGAAAAATCTGCAAACTTCTGAAAAACACCTGAGAAACTTCTGAGAAAAATCTGAAAACTTCTGAAAAACACCTGAGAAACTTCTGAGAAAAATCTGAGAAACATCTGAGAGATCGTCTGAAAAACGTCCGAGAAACACCTGAGAAACTTCTGAGTAATCGTCTGAGAAACATCTGAGTGATCGTCTGAGAAACACCTGAGGAACATCTGAGTGATCGTCTGAGAAACACCTGAGAAACATCTGAGTGATCGTCTGAGAAACACCTGTGAAACATCTGAGTGATCGTCTGAGTGATCGTCTGAGAAACATCTGAGTGATTGTCTGAGAAACATCTGAGTGATTCTCATGAGAAACACCTGAGAAACATCTGAGTGATTGTCTGAGAAACATCTGAGTGATTCTCATGAGAAACACCTGAGAAACATCTGAGTGATTCTCATGAGAAACATCTGAGTGATCGTCTGAGAAACTTCTGAGAAACATCTGAGTGATCGTTTGAGAAACATCTGAGGGATCGTCTGAGAAACATCTGAGAAACTTCTGAGAAACGTCTGAGAAACACCTGAGAAACTTCTTAGTAATCGTCTGAGAAACATCTGAGTGATCGTCTGAGAAACACCTGAGAAACATCTGAGTGATCGTCTGAGAAACAGCTGAGATACTTCTGAGAAACATCTGAGGGTACGTCTGAGAAACATCTGAGAAACATCTGAGGGATCGTCTGAGAAACTTCTGAGAAACATCTGAGGGATAGTCTGAGAAACTTCTGAGAAACTTCTGAGAAACATCTGAGTTATCGTCTGAGAAACACCTGTGAAACATCTGAGTGATCGTCTGAGAAACACCTGAGAAACATCTCAGTGATTGTCTGAGAAACATCTGAGTGATTCTCATGAGAAACACCTGAGAAACATCTGAGTGATTCTCATGAGAAACAGCTGAGGAACAGCTGAGAAATATCTGAGAAACAGCTGAGAAACGTCTTAGAAACATCTGAGAAACTTCTGAGTGATTCTCATGAGAAACACCTTAGAAACATCTGAGTGATTCTCATGAGAAACACCTGAGAAACATCTGAGTGATCGTTTGAGAAACATCTGAGAAACTTCTGAGAAACGTCTAAGAAACAGCTGAGAAACTTCTGAGAAACATCTTAGGGATCGTCTGAGAAACATCTGAGAAACAGCTGAGATACTTCTGAGAAACATCTGAGGGTACGTCTGAGAAACATCTGAGAAACCTCTGAGAAACATCTGAGGGATCGTCTGAGAAACATCTGAGTGATCGTTTGAGAAACATCTGAGTGATCGTCTGAGAAACATCTGAGGGATCGTCTGAGAAACCTCTGAGAAACATCTGAGTGATCGTTTGAGAAACATCTGAGGGATCGTCTGAGAAACATCTGAGAAACAGCTGAGATACTTCTGAGAAACATCTGAGGGATCGTCTGAGAAACATCTGAGAAACATCTGAGAAACATCTGAGTGATCATTTGAGAAACATCTGAGAAACTTCTGAGGGATCGTCTGAGAAACTTCTGAGAAACCTCTGAGAAACATCTGAGTGATCGTTTGAGAAACATCTGAGGGATCGTCTGAGAAACATCTGAGAAACAGCTGAGATACTTCTGAGAAACATCTGAGAAACAGCTGAGATACTTCTGAGAAACATCTGAGGGATCGTCTGAGAAACATCTGAGAAACATCTGAGTGATCATTTGAGAAACATCTGAGAAACTTCTGAGAAACATCTGAGTGATCATTTAAGAAACATCTGAGAAACTTCTGAGAAACATCTGAGAAACCGTATGAGAAACATCTGAATGATCGTCTTCTTTCTTGTAGATTTCTTACTTTGTTCTGTATTTTTTTTGTTTTTTTTTCAGTCATTTTAATGATTAACTTGAATGAAATTAAATCAGATTTAAATCTAAAATAAAGTGTTATATGTGAACCCCTACGTAGCTGAATCACTCGTCACTGTGGCCCCTCCCTCCAAGTGTCCATCTGGCCTCATGGTTGTCATGGAGACGCTCACTGTTTAGATGAACAATTGGCACATAAAGCAAACAACTGATCATTATGTTAATATATATGTTTTCTTAATATGAAAGTATTGTATTTCTGTGTCTCATTGAAGTGGTCAACAAATACAACTAAAGATGTGGTGATTTATTGATAATTATTTTCTGACTTATTGGAACATTTTCTAATTTAAATAATATACAATATGTCTAGTATTCCATGTCAATTCATTCTCTCATTTAGAAGCAGAATCTGATTTGATATCTCAGGTCTGTACCTGTTTGTTTGTTTGTTTTTGACTTGAATATCACCAACAAAGCGAAGCAGTGGTTGATGGGAAAAAAACAAGGATCTTTCTCACGTCACACACACACGTTTGTATTTAAATCATTAAATTAAACTGCATTTCTGTTGTTATGTTTATCATGTCATGATTGCTGCAGGAGTCCAGGTAAATCTGCACCAGATGCCAAGTTGTGTTTCTCACATATTAATAAATGAATGTATGAATGAATGAATGAATGAATGAATAAATACATACATACATACATAAATGAATATCTTATTTTAACACCCAACATTCAAGACTTCCAATTAAATCCTGCTGAGCTACATTTGAACTCATTTATTAATTAATATAAACGTACAAACTAAATATAAACCAGGTTCAGTGAATTGAGGGTTTATACCATAAAAAAGTGTTATTCTTTAACGTCTTCTTTAAAGTTTAAAACTACCAATGAAGGAAGAAATATTAAGCAACACCAAAGATATTAAACTTCAAATTCCAACAGGGATTTTTTTAATCCCTGAGATTGTGGGAGTAAGAAGAGGAATTGTGAGCACATGATAAACTCTGACTTCAAAGCTTCACAACCCAATCTTTACCGATCATAAAAATATAATCAGTCAAAGAAAAATCGAAGTGAGTATTACACTCAAGGCTTTTGATAATCTCTGTAATCCCCTGGATTGATCCGTGCATATTTGACATTCTCTGCCACAGTTCAGAAACCACACAGCGTCACTTTGCTATTTTTATCTCTGGATCATTATTCTATTATAGTCAAGTCCATTTGCAGAATAAAATATGGATTTAGAAATATTTCAGGATGATGACATTGTTGCTTATTATACACTGAGATAGTTATAAGATTTCATCTTGAAAGGTTTGTAGACATTTAATAGCTGGATATTCAAATTCATTAATTTACACGTTGACATGAGTTTTCTTATTCAGACGATGAAAACATCTATTTAAAATCAATCATTCGATCAGAGTTTCTCTGACGTGTGTTTCACAGAAAGAACAGGAAAGTCTAGAACATCATCATCAGACTCTCAAATCAAATCATGTCCTTGTTTAAGTTTAATGATGATTTAATGATGTGTCCAGTTTCCACTGTCTAGTTTCCACTGTGTCCAGCTCTCACTGTCTAGTTCCCACTGTCTCGTTTCCACTGTGTCCAGTTTCCACTGTCTAGTTTCCACTGTGTCCAGCTCTCACTGTCTCGTTTCCACTGTGTCCAGTTTCCACTGTCTAGTTTCCATTGTGTACAGTTCGCACTGTCTCGTTTCCACTGTGTCTCGTTTCCACTGTCTAGTTTCCATTGTGTCCAGTTTCCACTGTCTAGTTTCCATTGTCTACAGTTTCCACTGTGCCCAGTTCCCACTGTCTCATTTCCACTGTTTATTTTCCATTGTGTACAGTTTCCACTGTGTCCAGTTCACACTGTCTAGTTTCCACTGTGTCCAGTTTCCATTGTCTCATTTCCACTGTGTCCAGTTCCCACTGTCTAGTTTCCACTGGTGTCCAGTTCCCACTGTCTCATTTCCACTGGTGTCTAGTTTCCACTATCTCATTTCCATTGTGTCCAGTTTCCACTGTCTAGTTTACTTTGTGTCCAGTTTCCACTGTGTCCAGTTTCCACTGTCTATTTTGCACTGTTTAGTTTCCATTGTGTCCAGTTTCCACTGTCTAGTTTTCATTGTGTCCAGTTTCCACTGTGTCCAGTTTCCACTGTGTCCAGTTTCCACTGTGTCCAGTTTCCATTGTCTCGTTTCCACTGTGTCCAGTTTCCACTGTCTCATTTCCATTGTGTCCAGTTTCCACTGTGTCCAGTTTCCATTTTCTCGTTTCCACTGTGTCTAATTTCCACTGGTGTCCAGTTCCCACTGGTGTCCAGTTTCCACTGTCTCATTTCCATTGTGTCCAGTTTCCACTGTCTCGTTTCCACTGTGTCCAGTTCCCACTGTCTCGTTTCCATTGTGTAAAGTTCCCACTGTCTCGTTTCCACTGTGTCCAGTTCCCACTGTCTCGTTTCCACTGTGTCCAGTTTCCACTGTCTCGTTTCCACTGTGTCCAGTTTCCACTGTCTCGTTTCCACTGTGTCCAGTTCCCACTGTCTCGTTTCCATTGTGTAAAGTTCCCACTGTCTCGTTTCCACTGTGTCCAGTTCCCACTGTCTCGTTTCCACTGTGTCCAGTTTCCACTGTCTCGTTTCCACTGTGTCCAGTTTCCACTGTCTCGTTTCCACTGTGTCCAGTTCCCACTGTCTCGTTTCCACTGTGTACAGTTCCCACTGTCTCGTTTCCATTGTGTACAGTTTCAACTGTCTTGTTTCCACTGTGTCCAGTTTCCATTGTCTCGTTTCCACTGGTGTCCAGTTTCCACTGTATCGTTTCCATTGTCTCGTTTCCACTGTGTCCAGTTTCCACTGTCTCGTTTCCACTGTGTCCAGTTCCCACTGTCTCGTTACCACTGTGTACAGTTCCCACTGTCTCGTTTCCATTGTGTACAGTTTCAACTGTCTTGTTTCCACTGTGTCCAGTTTCCATTGTCTCGTTTCCACTGGTGTCCAGTTTCCACTGTATCGTTTCCATTGTCTCGTTTCCACTGGTGTCCAGTTTCAAACTGTCTCGTTTCCATTGTGTACAGTTTCCACTGTGTTGCCACATTAACCTTTGAGTCAATGAGTAAAAGGTAATAATAATAATAATATTCTCACACATTTTCTGACTTATTTCACTCAGTATCTCATGTTTTGTTCTGTTCAGGCTGCAGAGCAGGAATTTGTACGATAGCTGAATAAAGAGGAGGCGAGGACGGTCACGGTTTAACTAACAGAACAATGACAAAAGTCCCTCACAAAGCTTATCGCAGCCAGAATACCTTTCTACTAAAGCACAAGATCTAGCAGAGCGATCAGCCATCACTCTTTAATGTCCTGATGTCATTAGTTCCTGAGCACAGAGGCACAAAGACTTCGATAAGCTTCAAGACAAAATTACATCTAATTAGAAATGATGCTTAGTTTTTCTCATAAGTGAAGGGAAGCAGGAGAACAGCAACAAACACTGTGTTAGTGTGGTCGTACACTGTGTGGACACTGGACCCTCAGGACTCCACTAAATGAAATACAAAATGGATAATGATACAGATAATCACTGGCTGTGCCAACAAATGTGTTACCAAAGTGCCCTGTGTGTGTCTGTGTGTGTGTGTGTTTGTCCTCAGGGTCGTGTGTTGTTTTAATTAAGAATGAAATCACAGATATTTGTCCCTGAAGAAAACAACCTCTCCTTTGGTGTATGTTTGTTTTTATGTCTTAAATGAATACAATGTAAAGGTGATGGAACTCAAAACAATCAGTCAATCATTCATATATATACATATACGTATATATATATACATATATATATATACATATATATGTATATATATATATATATATATATATATATATATATATATACAGTATATACATGTGTGCACAACTCACTTTTCAACGTATCAAATCAATTATTGATATTTTTATGATAAGCATTTCAGGACTCTTGTTTGGCGTTTCATCCTTTACAACAGTGACTCATTCTAATGCCACATTTTATTTTTGTATTTAAACTTTATTCATACAGGTTGTCCCACTGAGACACAGGCTCTCATTTTCAAGAGAGACCTGTTTAAGGAAAATCTGAATCTGAATATGGAAACAGTTCATGTCTCTGATGCACTTTTAAAAAATTTGAATTTCAAAGTGAACAGGGCAGATGTGACTGCGGAGCCACAAACATCTTTATATATTTGCTAATTAATATGAAAAACAACAGCTTTCATCTCATCAAGGTTGAAGTCACTTCCTCACAAAACAGGAGGAAACTGGATTTGGAAATTCTTTTATTACGTTTCCTTCAATAACGCAATAGTTTTCGTCCTAAATGAGTCGTGTTAAATTGTGGTGCGGCCTGAATAACCTGCACACAACAACACGCTCATCATTTACATCATTTACTACATGTACACATTAGGACTATCTATCAATCAATGTTTGTTTCTCTAATTCACAAACTACACAAACATATTCAGATAAAATGAAATGAGAAACAATTAAAGACATTTTTCAGAATTACTATTAAAATATGTTCATTTTTCAATATCATTGATTAGTCAATGATGGTGCAAGTACTATTCTAATAAGTGTGAATATTGGTGATTGTGGCTTGTGTCTCTTTTTAAATTCAGATGTTTGTATTTAATCATTTTGTAAAAAGAAAGAGTTGGATTTAAAATACGGTTTTAGTTTTTTGTCATTAGCAGACGATTTTAAAATCTCTGACCTGATTTTCTATTAATCTGCTTATTTTACTTCTTTCTGGACTCATTTTCTTCACATAACTTCCCTTTATGATTTAAATGTTGCCACTCTGATTACAAAGTCATGCTGGTACCAGAGGTTTCTTCTTCTTACTGTTGTCTCTGCAGCATCTGGACATTTATACAATTCAAGGCTGCTGACTTAACACTTGTGTATGTGTTTTTCTGACCTGTGCTGACATCACTGTGTCTCCATGTTCTTAGACAACAAGACAAGATGGAATCATGTGTTTGATGATAAACTCCTGAAGAGTTTGCAGCATTGGTTTCTTTCATGAGTGAAGACTATTAGTGAAGCAGAGACAGAGACACATGTGGGTGCAGGTGGACGATGTTATGAGAGAAGAGAGACTGCTGCATAAGACACAAACCCACACAGTTTGGTCTAAACTGCCTCAGTAATGTTGTTCACAAAGACTTAATGATGATGATGATGATGCTGATGATGAAAGACCTTCATCACCTCTGCTGTGAACAAGCACTAATTAACACAGCAGAGAGTTTGCTGCAGAGCTCAGCGAGGACTTTACCAGACATCAGGGAAACAACAAGCATTGTGATGAAGTGTCAGAGGACAGATGGCAACACTGACCACAGCTTCTGTCAGGGTTCTCCGAGTAAACTGTGATGGAAACATTGTGCTAAACATTAAAGTTTACTCCACCGTCTCACAAGGTTCAATGATTACAAAACAAAATCATTTTCCCTCTGAGCAAAAACAACTCCATCCTCAGAAGTCAAATCTTCAGTTCTGTTCCTCACAAACATCAACAAAAATGACCAAAAATCAAACTTTCTCGTTTTCAAAAACTCTTATCAAACTCATGAATGTCTGTGTGTGATGTGTATGAGGAGGGAAAGTGATTCTATTGGACAAATGATATCAAAGATGGACGAATAGGGGAAGACCACAGAGAAGGTTCATGAGGACACAAAGGAGAGGACAATATGGCGACATGTGATCTGTTGCGGCGTGAAGAAGGAGAATGTGTCCTCTGTTGATTGACATGTGATGTATATTCATTTCACTCATAACAGAAGACAATGTCAGCAGGTAATGATGACCTGCTGTGATTTATTATAGCAAAAAAAACACAGAAATGGTTTCTTTTCTCCACACGTCACTTTGTTTCCACACAGTCAGTGAATAATGGACACATTTATTTTCTCACAATGTCCTTTATTGATTGGTTTGACAATATGTGAGAAATTCTGAAAGTGTTGGAGTGAGAGGAAAAAAAATGTTTTCTTTTCACTTTTCAAGACAAAAATGTTTCTCGTGTGGATTTTTATCACTTTCTCTGTTAGAACACACAAAGTCATTTTGGAACGAAGATTTTATGTCAATTTAAAGTTTCAGTCTCATAATTTCATGAAAAATGAGTTTACCTGTTAGAGAGAAGTTACTTCTCGTGTGAAATCTAATATAAAACCATGATGATGATGTATGATTTCATAAAAACAATTTATCGCCTGGTAACAATAATTATAGTTGAAAGAACACAGAGAATTAAGATAATTAAGTTTAACCATACAAATCATTTCTGCTGATTTAATTTGACGACTCAAAATTACATAAAACAGTATTTTATATAAATCATTACTGACTAAGGTTGACAACATAACTGACACAATAAGATATAAATAATAGAAATAAAATATAAACAACAAAAGTGTTTGTTGTTATAATATTAATATGTAGCACATGTAGCAGAACGGATCTCCGCTTGTCTGACCGACATCTCTCAGTGGATGTCTGACCATAACCTGAAACTCAATCTCAACAAGACTGAGTTTCTTTTTCTCCCAGGAAAGGGCTCTCCCACCACAGACCTGACCATCACCCTGGACAACTCTGTGGTAATTCCTTCTCATACCGCAAGGAACCTGGGTGTGACACTTGATGACCATCTCTCCCTCACTGCCAACATTGCTGCAACAGCTCGATCTTGCAGATACATGTTGCACAACATCAGAAGGATACGGCCTCTTCTAACCCAGAAGGCGGCACAGGTTCTGGTCCAGGCTCTTGTCATCTCATGCTTGGATTACTTCAACTCCCTCCTGGCTGGTCTCCCTCTGTGTGCCATACGACCTCTGCAACTCATCCAGAATGCAGCAGCTCGACTGGTCTTCAACTTACCAAAATTCTCCCACACTACACCTCTCCTCCGCTCCCTTCACTGGCTTCCTGTAGCTGCTCGCATCCGCTTCAAGACTCTAGTGCTTGCGTTCCATGCTACAAACGGATCCGGTCCAGCCTACATCCAGGACATGATCAAAACCTACACCCCAGCCCGCCCACTCCGCTCTGTATTGGCAAACCGGCTCGTTGCCCCCTCACTGAGAGGATCGCAGAGGCATTCGCAGAACTCGAGACTGTTCACTGTCCTAGCTCCCAAATGGTGGAACGAGCTCCCCATCGACATCCGGACAGTGGAAAGCCTCCACATCTTCCGCCGCCGACTAAAAACACATTTCTTCCGACTCTACCTTCACTTAAAAAAAAAACTTATACATCGCACTTATGACGAGCACTTCATAGTTTGGCTTACTTGAAGCTCTTTCTTACTTCTAGCTCTTATTTGTACCCAAATGTTTAAATGCACTTATTGTAAGTCGCTTTGGATAAAAGCGTCTGCTAAATGACATGTAATGTAATGTAACATGTAATGTAATATAACATGTCTGATAATAATATAACATGTGATATTAATATAACATGTCTCATAATAATATAACATGTGATATTAATATAACATGTCTCATAATAATATAACATGTCTGATAATGATATAACATGTCTCATAATAATATAATATGTCTGATAATGATATAACATGTCTGATAATATAACATGTCTAATAATATAACATGTCTGATAATAATATAACATGTCTCATAATAATATAACAGGTCTGATAATGATATAACATGTCTGATAATATAACATGTCTCATAATAATATAACATGTCTCATAATATAACAACATGTCTGATAATAATATAACATGTCTGATTATATAACATGTCTGATAATAATATAACATGTCTCATAATATAACAACATGTCTGATAATATAACATGTCTGATAATATAACATGTCTAATAATATAACATGTCTGATAATAATATAGCATGTCTGATAATATAACATGTCTGATAATATAACATGTCTGATAATAATATAGCATGTCTGATAATATAACATGTCTGATAATATAACATGTCTTATAATATAAAATGTCTGATAATAATATAGCATAACATAACATGTCTGATAATAATATAACATTTCAGATAATGATATAACATGTCTAATAATATAACATGTCTGATAAAAAATATAACATGTCTGATAATAATATAAAATGTCCAATAATATAATATGTCTGATAATAATATAACATTTCTGATAATAATATAACATTTCTGATAATAATATAACATGTCTGATAATATAACAAGTCTAATAATATAACATGTCTGGTAATAATATAACATTTCTGATAATAATATAACATGTCAGATTTTATAACATGTTTAATAATATAACATGTCTGATAATAATATAAAATGTCGAATAATATAATATGTCTGATAATAATATAAAATGTCCAATAATATAATATGTCTGATAATAATATAACATTTCTGATAATAATATAACATGTCTGATAATATAACAAGTCTAATAATATAAAATGTCTGATAATAATATAACATGTCGAATTATATAACATGTCTGATAATAATATGTTGGCTCATTCCCCGTTGTCGAGGATCAGTGGGAAGGGGTTGAGCATGCCCTCTGGTGGCTGTAAAAGCCTATCTTTGAGCGGCATGCTCTGCTGCATCTCTGGTAGATGAACTCGGCATGGGTTGTTGGTGAGTTCTGATTATTGTAACTCCTTATTATCAGGATGTTCTAACAAGTCTGTTAGAACCCTTCAGTTAATTCAAAATGCCACAGCACATGTTCTGACAGGAACTACAAAGAGAGACCATATAACTCCAGTGTTAGCTTCTCTACACTGGCTCCCCGTACAGTTTAGAATTAAATCACGTACAAAGCACTTAATGGTCAGGCCCCTTCATACCTGAAAGACCTAGTCTTACCTTATCACCCTAACAGACCACTTAGGTCACAAAATACAGGTTTACTTGTGGTTCCCAGAGTCTGTAAGAGCAGAATGGGAGGCAGAGCCTTCAGTTACGAGGCTCCTCCTCTCCTGTGGAACCAGCTTCCAATGACAGTTCGGGAGGCGGAGCCTCTCTCTGTGTTTAAAGTTAGACCTAAAACTTTCCTTTTTGATAAAGCTTATAGTTAGAGCTGGTTCAGGGAAACCTGGACCATCTCTTAGTTATGCTGCTATAGACCTAGACTGCTGGGGGATTTTCCTGTGGTGCATGCACATTCACTCTCTCACACTCAGGGTATGAATATGACTTTTTGTCATAAACCTTGTCTCTTTCTCTCCCTAGTTTGTGTCTTTCCTTCCCTCTCTCTCTCTCTCTCTGTATTCTCATCTTGCAGATTGCAGGATCCAGATGCAGTTTTCGAGGCTTTCCATATCATACATATCATCACCATTATTATTGTGCTATAATTAAAAGTCGATATCATTGACTGTATAAACTTGTAACTTGATACAGTTGTTGTGTATCTGCTCCTGGTCTCTCTCTCTCTTCTGTCTCTACCTCATCTCCCTCTTGTCCTTTCTCTCCCCCCTTTCTGTCCCCCACCTCTCCTCTGTCCCCCATTTTCCTTTCACCCCAATCGGTCGAGGCAGATGACTGCACATCTCTGAGCCTGGTTCTGTCAGAGATTTCTTCTTCTGTTAAGAGGGAGTTTTTTCTCTCCACTGATGCCTAGTGTTTGCTCATTGTGTGAACTGTTGGGGTTTTCTGCTCTCCTTGATGTTGTCCATGTACAGTGCCTTGAGATAATGTATGTTATGATTTTGGCGCTATACAAATAACATTGGATTTAATTAAATTTAATTGATGGTGTCGAAGGCCTTCGTAAGATCTATGAAAGCAGCATATAGTCCCATGTTTTGCTCTCTACACTTTTCTTGGATTTGTCTTAAAACAAAAGTCATGTCTGTCATGCCTCTGTTTGCCCTGAAGCCACACTGGCTTTCTGGTAGGATCTCCTCAGCAACTGTTGGGATGAGTTGGTCCAGGATGACACTTGCTAAGATCTTCCCAGCAATAGACAGTAGTGTTATGCCCCTGTAGTTTGAGCAGTCAGACTTCTCTCCTTTGTTTTTGTAGAGGGATACAATGACAGCATCACGGAGATCATGTGGTACAACTCCTCTCTCCCAGCAATCCCGAAACAGGTCAGTAAGTACTGTGAGTAGAGTGTCGACCCCCAGCTTGTACACCTCGGCAGGTACACCGTCCACTCCCGGAGCCTTATGGCTCTTCAACTTGGCAATTGCTGCTTTTACTTCATCTTGGGAGGGAGGGATGTCAAGCTCTGTTTTTACTTCTTGTTGTGGTATCTTCCTGACTGATTCCTCCTGCACTTGGCGCTTGTCTCCAAACAAACTTCCATAGTGCTCAGCCCAGCGACGTAGAATGGACTCCTTGTCAGTGAGTAGGGTACTGCCATCTGATGAGCGGAAGGGAGATTGTATCTGATGGGTTGGGCCATATACTGTTCACAGAGCTTCGTAGAAAGCATGGGTGTTTCCTGTGTCAGCATAACTCTGTGTCTCTTCTGCTAACCACTTGTCTTGCAATATTCTCAGCTTTCTGCGTGCCATGTGGCACGAGTTCCTGTAGGCTGTTTTAGCTGACTGGTTATCTGGCCTTGCAAGGACTCTCTCGTAGCAGGAGCGTTTCTTTAGCAGTAGGTCTTGAATCTCTGCATCACTTTCGTCGAACCAGTCTCTATGCTTTCAAAACCTGCTACCTCTGCTGCTGTGTCCTGAAGAATTGTTTTTAACCTCTGCCACTGAGTTTCCGGGTCTGGATTCTCTCCACTTGTGTTATCCTTGGTGGTGTTCAAACGCTCCCCCAGTTTGGTTTGAAATTCCAACTTGCGTTCTATGAGCCTGTGGATTGTAGCTTTACTGGAGGTTTGATGGACAGTCTGAGTTTAGCTCTAACCAGCAGGTGGTCTGTGTAGCAGTCTGCACTGTGCATGACTCCGGTGTGTAGCACATCTGGCACATCCTTCTGACGCACCAGTATGGAGTCTAGAAGGTGCCAATGTTTGGAGCGTGGATGTCTCCATGTCGTCTTGAACCGTGCTTTCTGCTGAAAGATGGTGTTGGTGATGCTAAGACCCTGTTCTGTGCACAACTCGAGAAGCAGTCGACCTTTGTCATTGCAGTTACCCACCCCATGTCGTCCAAGTACCCCGGCCACATATCGGATTCTCTGCCCACTCTAGCATTGAAGTCTCCGATGACAAGGACCTTGTCTACCACGTTGACTTTACTACGGAGGTTCCTCAACTCTGAGTAGAATGCCTCTTTTGACAGAGGGTCTGCTTGAAGTGTAGGCGCATATACACTGATGAGGGTTGCAAACTTGTCTTCGTGCAGTGGTAGACGGAGGTACATAAGGCGGTCGGAATGTGAGATTTTGTAGCTTGTTGGCAATGGAAGTCTTTATCATGAAGCCAACGCCAGACAGTCCACTTTCATCTTTCCCTTTCCCAGACCAGTAGAGTGTGTACCCCGTACCGTGTTCTGTCAGACAGACCTGTTCTGCAAAAGGAACTTCACTAACTGCTGCAATGTCAATGTCAAGCCTGGCTAGTTCTCTAGCAACAAGAGCTGAGCGTCTCTGTGGGTGATTACTGAGTCTTGCATTGTGCGTACATTCCAGGACGCTACTTTAAGCATAGTAGTAGTCTTCATCATTATTTTCATTCTTTTGTAGTTTCTACCGCTTTAGGGAGATGCCTGTTGGCCGTGGCGAGCTGTGGCGATCACAGAGCTGTAGGTTTTACAGACTGTCCTTGTCCTTGTCCCCCCTCACGTGGTTTCGCCCGCCTGCTGAAGCGGTGTACCGGGGTGTGGCACTTGGAGCCAGCACGTGAGAGTTTAGAGGATGGACGAGAGCCGAGGTGCATGTCAACCCTACTGATGGTCGTGTGGGTACAGCAGACATCAACCAAGTGAGTACCCCTCTATCCAGAGCCCACCTACACCCCCAGAATACAGAATAACAATCCCAGATTTTTAATCTCTGTTTCACACTTTGCTGAAAAAGCATTTTCTCCACAATTTCAGATCATAACTCAAATATGTCATTTGATCTTTTGAAAAGAGAAACTTTTACTTTGATTATTGTAATAAAAGAAAGATAATGACTTCCAAAGTCTGTTGTCTGAGATATTTGAAATCTTTGACTAAAGATGAGGGAAATTATTATTAATCTACATGTTTCGTTTCATTATCAATGTTGAGCTCAGTGTTGTAGATCTTTCTCTCTCTCTCTCTGTGCGCGTGTGTGTGTTGATGTATCTTGACACTTCTGAACCTGAAACTGTATCTCCATGGCACCAGACTGACCAGATCTCTGTCACCATGGTTACAATAATATATATAAGGCAAAGCTGGTCTTAAAGGAACAGTACACATTGATTTTCACACAGGAAACAAAAAGGTTTTTTTGTGGAAACATGAATACGTTAAAATCTTCGTCCTCCTCTCATCACTATTTACTACATTAGCCATCATCATCCTCATCCTGTCATTGTTTTCATTGCATCCTTGTGTCAATCACCCAAAACAAATGACATTTTTCAGAAATACTTGAAAAATCTGGAGGTTCAGTTTCACAGTCAACAAAACAAATCAACACAGTCAATCACATTCATTCATTTAAATAAATAAAATAAATAAACTCATACTTTTTCTAAACTGTGGATAAAAAAATGTGTATAATTGCATGAATGATCTGGCTTTTTTGAAAAAAACTGTGAAAAGTGTTTTAGTGTAAAACAGCAGGAGAGGAAGATGAGTCACAGATGAGAAGAGGAAACAAACTCAGACATGAAGTGAAAACATCACCATCAACAGCTGGGAGGAAAATGGAAGCTTTGAATTCCTTCCCCGCTGACAGATAGTTGCATATTTGGACCAGTGTTAAATAGAGTCTGCTCAGCTCTGATCAATACTTTCCTCTGTAGCTCGTTCTAACCACTCAGATGAAGAACGATTAAAATCTGAGGAATATAAGTGAAGCAATTAATGAAAAGCAGCAGGAGACTCTGGACTGAATCATCAGTGCACACACAAACACTCTCAAAGTTTTTTTTTTTTTGAGCTGGTTTCTGAAAAACATTTCACAGCTGACTGAGATTTTATTAAAATAAGTGACTCATATATCAATGTGCAATAAACTTCCACTAAATCTCAATCACCATTCAACTGTAGCTAATTATTTCACATTGATAAAATCCACTCTGTCCCACACTAGCGCCACCAAGAGGTTATAATGTAAAGCTTTCATGAACCCTAACTCTTTACTTACAGTAAGAACTCTGTGGATAAAACACAAACATGTGAACAGTAATGAGGTGTGCATATATGTGTATATATATATATATATATATATATATATGCATATATCTATATATATATATATATACACATATATACATATATACTGTACATATATATGTGTATGGAGAGAGAGAGAGATTCTCTTACATTCTGATAGTTCCCTCTTTTATCTTTTGTTTTGGAGGAAGTTACATTGATTGGCTGCTGGCTGTACTTCAAATTAATGGAAAGATATAAAAATGGATTTTCTCATTAAGCTCTTGGCAAAACAGGGAATTATATTCCCCAAAAATGTCAAAGCTTTCTTTAACTTTAGCACAGTGTGCAGTCGAGAAGTGTGTGAAGGAGTTTAAATAACAACGTTCACCCTCTCATCTGCACAGATGTAGCCATACATCCCAGTGTCGTCATGTTCTGCATTTCTGGGTTTGAAAACTGTGTGGACGTGTTAGAAAGTGATCGAACATCAGCTGTGAACTCAAACCTCTTACTCTCACACGATGAACTTCCTGTTTACACTGACACACTCTCAGGTGTGTTCATGTCATCTCTGAGAGGCTCCTCCCACTCTGCCATGTACATCACTGTCCAGCATCAGCAGTTCTTCATTCACTTTGTAATCATTAGTCAAATAGTTTAGAGAAGGAGAAGAAGGCGAAGTCTGTCTAAGATTCATTTGTTCACATTATTGTGAATATTGTGATATGTTGCCTACTCCAGCTTTAACAGGTGAGGGAACGGGTCTGTGGATTTCTGGCCACAAAAAGTGAAATGAAGTGAATTCTTAAGACGGAAGAAGCTCCAGACTCATGTCAGTTCTATTGTAATCCAGGATGATAACACAGAAGAATTCTTTTAAAAATGCAGGTCAAATGAAAGCAAACACTTTCTATTCTTCTTATTTTGTATGCATAACTTTCACTTCACCGCACGACAGTGTTTTAAAAATGAAAAAATGTCAGTTCTGAGCGATCAGGTGATTATGGTGAGGTGACGTGAATCATGGTAACAAATCCACAAATTAAGAATAAAAAACCTTTGCAGATCTCATTAATATTCATAATTATAATTCTGAATCTGAAGTGACTTTGATTGGAATGATGAATGTTACAGGAAGAGCTTTCATTGAATTGAATGAATAAAATATCATACATATCATCACCATTATTATTGTGCTATAATTAAAAGTCGATATCATTGACTGTATAAACTTGTAACTTGATACAGTTGTTGTGTATCTGCTCCTGGTCTCTCTCTCTCTCTTCTGTCTCTACCTCATCTCCCTCTTGTCCTTTCTCTCCCCCCTTTCTGTCCCCCATTTTCCTTTCACCCCAACCGGTCGAGGCAGATGACCGCACATCTCTGAGCCTGGTTCTGTCAGAGATTTCTTCTTCTGTTAAGAGGGAGTTTTTTCTCTCCACTGATGCCTAGTGTTTGCTCATTGTGTGAACTGTTGTGTTTCTCTGCTCTCCTTCATGTTGTCCATGTACAGACCTGAGATCATGTATGTTAGGATTTGGCGCTATACAAATAACATTGAATTGAATTGAAATGACATTAAATGATCTCAAAAACGACAAAGCTGTAACATTCTGATGTTTAAACTCACGTAAGATTTTATGAATCCCTTGTTTTCCAGGACATTTTATTCTTATCTCCATAAATTGTCTGTTTCTTCAGGCTCGTTCCTCACTCTAACGATCGCCTCAGTGGAGAATGTGTCTCAGGAAAAAACACAAAACGACTCTAACTGAAGGGACACAGCGACTGGAACACATCCAAAAAAAAAAGAAATGGGTGCAATTAGTGTCACGTAGATGGTACAAGAGCTGCAGGACAGATGTTCCCTGAAGCCTGAACATCACAGATAAATAAAATACACTGTGGAAAGTATTAACTACTCCAGCTATTGTTGCACTGAATGTCAACATATATGGACAACAGTGACAAACAAGAGCACAGACACTTGTTAGCAGAAACATCCTCCAGCTGCACCACTTCTGTGTGTGTGTGTGTGTGTGTGTGTCAGTGTGAAAAATGAAGTCAGCGCTCGCTGTGACAGAATCCATGTTTCCATGTAAACAGTAAAATACTGCAGGAGCCATCGTTTCCAGGCAAAAGAGAAAACATGACAAGTGTACAGTAAAGTAAGTAAACATGAAAGTCACATTAAAAACACTTTTCATGAACCATGTTTCTTTTAGTGCAGTTAAACGCGTTATTAACGGCGTGAGATTAACGTTCTTTTTGGCCGAGCAAACTTTGTGTTTTTTTTCACATGCTGTTGCAACAACTAGTAACGTTATAAAAACTCCAACACCACACCAGATGTAGCTAGAGCGGAAACAACACAACAGGCACGCTGCACACACTTGTTTGGGCTAAAGAGTAGTAGCTAACGTTGTGTTGTGAGTGGATGGCGAGCGCTGTGCGCTTCTCCGTCTCCAAGCGGGCTCTCCGTATCCAACGCAGCCTGGATCATTTGTCCACGCACTCCCCACATCCAAGTCATGATGTCTGCAGTGTTACCAACCAAGCTGGCAGACCCCCCAACCGTAGTGAGGAGACCACCCAAGACCGCTAGCTCCTTTAGCTCGGATTAGCTCGCTTTATTCACACACTGCAGGCTGATACACAGCCTCTCTTATTATTGTGCGGCTCTCACAATAAGAGGAATAAGTCACAATATGCAGGTGACAGAGATATTGTCTCAATAAAAAAACATCTGCACAAAGCAAGCAGATCCACTTTTCTATGTTGATAAGAGCATTAAAATGAGAAGAAATAATGGGACACAAAGAAATCAAGGGACATTTACAATAGATACAAATGTTAACTATGACATTAATGCGATTAATCGTGATTAAATATTTGAATCGTTGGACGGCGCTAGTTTCTTTATAATTTTCATACATTTACAGTCAAACATAAGATAATGTAGATGTGATTTTTAAACATATTAAGCTCAACAATTACATGATAAATACACAATGGACTGAATATTGAGGAAAACTTACGAGAAAAGAACCACAATAATCAAAATAATTAAAGGACAGAGTCAAGTTCTTGACCCTTGAAGTGATTTTCTGTGAAAAACAGAAAGTGAACGTGTTTGTGTCGGTGAAGAGTTCACGTTTGTTTTCACAGAGGAAAATTCTCATCAAGATTAAAAGTTAAATTATGAAAGAATTTTCTCATCTCAATGAAAACTGAGCATCTCAGAGGTGTTTTTAAGATTTTTCTTCTTTTTGTTCTTTAAGAATGTGTACTCACACACACACACACTCACACTCACACATGCACACTCACACTCACACACATGCACACACACACACACACACACATTTAATTTGTAGCTTTTTTGTTTTTGATGAAATGCATTTTTAATAAAAAACTATTTATCTGAAGAATAATATTGTGACTTAAAGATGAACATGAAACATAGACTTCATGCTAAAGGAGTCCATCCTGTGGACACTGATGTGGACACATATGTGGACATTGATGTGGACACTGTTGTGGACATTGATGTGAACACATATGTGGACATTGATGTGGACACTGTTGTGGACATTGATGTGAACACTGATGTGGACATTGATGTGGACACTGATGTAGACACTGATGTGGACACAAATGTGGACACTGATGTGCACATTGATGTGGACACTGATGTGGACACATACGTAGACACATATGTGGACACATACGTAGACACATATGTGGACACTGATGTGGACACATATGTGGACAGTGATGTGGACAGTGATGTGGACACTGGTGTTGACATTGATGTGGACATTGATGTGACCTTTTACCAAATGTGTGATGAAGAGAAAACATCAGAGAAGATTTCAGGAGAGACACATATGTAGACACTGATGTGGACAGTGATGTGGACATTGATGTGGACACTGGTGTTGACATTGATGTGGACATTGATGTGACCTTTTACCAAATGTGTGATGAAGAGAAAACATCAGAGAAGATTTCAGGAGAGACACATATGTAGACACTGATGTAGACACATATGTAGACATATGGAGACACTTTTGTGGACATTGATGTGGACACTGGTGTTGACATTGATGTGGACATTGATGTGACCTTTTACCAAATGTGTGATGAAGAGAAAACATCAGAGAAGATTTCAGGAGAGACACATATGTAGACACTGATGTAGACACATATGTAGACATATGGAGACACTTTTGTGGACATTGATGTGGACACTGGTGTTGACATTGATGTGGACACATATGTGGACACTGATGTGGACATTGTTGTTGACATTGATGTGGACACATATGTAGACACTGATGTGGACACTGTTGTGGACAGTGATGTGGACAGTGATGTGGACATTGATGTGGACACTGGTGTTGACATTGATGTGGACACATATGTGGACATTGATGTGGGCACATATGTGGACACTGATGTGGACATTGATGTTGACATTGATGTGGACACATATGTAGACACTGATGTGGACATTGATGTGGACACTGGTGTTGACATTGATGTGGACATTGATGTGACCTTTTACCAAATGTGTGATGAAGAGAAAACATCAGAGAAGATTATCAGGAGAGAAAATGTCCCCCGCTGCTTTAATCCGACCTACAGCAGCTCTGTTTTCTATCACGCTGTGATTGCAGACTGGGGCTTTTATTGTTTTGTCTTTTCACAGTTTAAAATTGATTTCACAGTCGCACTGGGAAACATGACCCTTGACACACAGCATTCAAACATTCAACAGAAATCTGAAGAAGAAACTTAATGTTTGTGGATGATTGATAAATAAGAGACAACAGAACAGAAGAGGAAACGGTGACAATGATGAAGTAACAACTGAGCTCATGACAAACTAATAAACTTTCACATTCAACTTCTGTCTTTGCACAAAATTAACTCAAATGTCACCAAAAACAATCTTTAAATATGCTTCTGTCAAGTCTTTCTAATTTGAGAATGACTTAAAGGTCTCCGGTTCAAATCCCCACCAGGTCATGGACAGAGGTACTCCTCTTAACTGCCCCAGCCACCAGGGGGCAGTGTACTTAATGGGAGGGTTGTGTCAGGAAGAGCATTCAACATAAAAATCTCACTGTGGTGCCCCCTAGAGATGGAGAAGCTGAGAGATTTCTTTAACCTAAACTATATACATACACTGATTGTGTTACATCAGAGTCATGACTCGCCATACATAATGATACATGGAGAAGTTCAGTTGTCATGGAGACGAGGTATGAATGTGAGCAGTAAGCCAATCCAACTGAGATGGGGGGAATGTAAAATAAGAAATTATTTTACAATAAACATGTTGTGAATGAAAATGAACACAAAAGAGAGAATAAACAACAGGGAAATATTCTGTAATTTTTTCCCTGAAAGTTGCTGCTAAAGGTAAACACTTAAAGATTAAGTTTAGTGTCAATAAACAATTATTAATTATGAACATAAAAAGACAAAAGTCACTTTTGTCTTTACTTTAAATTTCATTTAAATTATTAATTCTGTCAGGGTTAATCCTTGTAGACGCCAAATGTGTTCAGTGTGAAAACCCTGATGCTTTAGCACTTCTTCAGTTTGTGAATGTTCACATGTGATTTCTTTGATTGTATGCATTTGAGAACAGAAACAACAATGTGTTGTCTTTAATCAGCAGTAAGTTCAGCACCAGTTTTCACTCGTGTGTTGATCTGATGTCTTATTACTAAATCATTGAGCATGAAGTGGTCATGTGACGTCACGTGTGCGTCACATGCGGTTTTACCTTTTTGTTCTGTTCGTCCTTCAAGTCTCTAAAAAAAATCGTTGGTATTTGAAAACATGTTTGTGTCGTATCTAAAAACAGAGAAAACAAATTAAAAATGTCAATGGGTCTTTAGAAAGCCGTCCAGGCTTCATTTTTATTTTCAAACAAATTCAGTCCACTCACATATTTGCCCTCAATCATTTGATTTTGCCACAAAAGCAGCACAGTTATGTGTCAAATAGTTTATTAAAGAAAGATTAATTTTCCCTCATCTTTATCTACAGCTAGCATAAAAAACATTTTTCTTTTGTCAACAGTAACTTCCTTCATATAAACCTCATTAAATCAGCCCAAACCATATAAACCATAACAACACTGCAGTAATAATGTTCCCTGACAGCATTTAAATATGAATAGAAATAAATGTTAGGTTTGTGAAAAAAACAAGTAAAGCATTGGATTTGTAAAAGGTAAAGGGATCACAAACTTTTGTTTATACTTTTTAAAGAAACATTCACCTGTGTGTTTGAAATATAGTGACTGGATTTTCATCTTAAATTACGTTGTCAGTTTTGAAATGAAAGCATTTCATTTCACCGGACAGCAGAATCTTTGTTTTTAACTTCATCGTATTTTGTTTTTTTCAAACTGAATCAATCTAAGGTAAAAGTGTATAAATCACAGTGAAATATGTTTGCAGTTCTAATCTATGATGCTGAACCACAGCTGTATCATTTCCTGAGCTTCTGTGTTCAAACAGTGTGAAGGAAAACAGTCACAGGTTTTTCAAACTCATCAAAATGACTAGAAATGATTCAATATTAGCTCATTTCACTGAGTCTTTGCTCAGTCATGTGCGCTGGAGAACAGCTTTGTCAAACTCATTAGCTTTTTAATAGTGTGCATAAATCCATCTGTGTGTGTGTGTATCACAAAATTTACATTCATCCATTCATTGTCTATCGCTTTATCCTCCACATGAGGGTCACAAGGCTGCTGGTGCCAATCCCAGCTGACACACACACACACACACACACACACACAGAAACACAACAGCAACCTTCTTGCTGTGAGGCAACAGTGCTTACCGCGTGCTTCATTGTGTCTGAGCTCTAATCTAAATGCTAATTAAAAGCACTGTAGGTCAGTAATGAACTAAAACATCTGTGTGGAGGATACATTTTTTGATTGGTGTTTAAAATCTGTCTCATTTCAGATGATGTCACTTCCTGTGTTTTTCCCTCCACTGAGTTCCCCTCAGTATAGACCCTTTTTCATTGTACACAAACATTCCAAGCCTAGCGCAGTGTGCAGTTTGGGGTCAGAAAACGTCACAACAGGTAAGCTAATATCATGTATGTCCACGGTCCTCCACCCAGTAATTCTGAATATGTTCTTTCGTTGCCGATTAAGGACCACGAACAATACCTAAATAAATGAGTACTAGCTGACCCAGCTTCCATAAAAGATTGGCTAGATGACATTAGCAAGTGGCCAGATATTCACTCTTCCCTTAGTGAATAGCTCTTACAAGAGAGAAACTCCATGCTCATACAAGTCTTACAAGGAACGTTTTTAGCACAACGAGTTTAGCTGGCTGGCAGCAAACTACAAGCTAGCTACATCCAGGACCACAACGTAACTTTAGGCAGCATAGGTTTCATAGACACACACTTTGCTGTGAAATCCAGGCTTTTCATGGTAGTCTAACTGTAAGAGCTGATAAATGATGACTCACATGAAATGAAGTGAGCGCTACAAACACAAGCCTCTTTGACTGCAGTAGCATCACCACAGTCTGCTCTTTTTAATGCTTGGAGCTACAGACGACGTCTATTTTTTGAAAGAGATGAGCTCTTGTTGGGATTCTGAAGAACTTGACACCATTGCTGCTTCTATTTTCACAGCCAACTACGCTACAAGTAGACATCTTATAATAATGTTGGACTGTTGTACAAGTTAGTGTTGTAGTACTCAAGATCGGTCTTGAAGGTCTCGGTCTCGTCTCGGAATCGACTGCATTTTTACTCGGTCTTGTCTCGGCCTCGGCCTCGTCTCGGAATTGCCTGCATTTTTACCCGGTCTTGTCACGGTCTCGGACAAAGCGGACTCTGGATTTTATTTCAAGACCGGTCAAGACCACAACTGTGGGGATATCAATAAATTGCCTGTGCATTTTTGGATTAACTTGTTAATATCATTACTGTGATTTTGCGTAAATCATATGGCTTCGGGTACAACCAATAACTTATTATTTATCATTTGAAATTTTTGTCTACGTATAAAGCATAAAGTGCACACAGAAATCTTAGAATGAAAGAGTGAATGACTGATGCTGAATGAAAAGTGAGGGGATCAACCTCTTGTGAATATAGTTCTATAGCGAAGCCTCATGAGACAAATGACGGACAACCATTGTAACCAACCAAAGCATGTCCAAACCATTATGAACACCATCAGCACCATTATCCACCAAATGATGATCATGTATTCCAAAGTAGATGTGAGAGAAAAGCTCAATAAATGAATAATAAATACAGTAAATTAGGCAAAAGTGAGCAACTGGAGTCAATTCACAGAATTAGTGTAAAAACTGTTTATTCTTATACTATTGGAGCAGATTGTGTTTTATTAGTTAATGGTTGTAATGTTTAATTGTTGATTTGACAAAGGCAACTTGTCTTTTATAAAATATTGGAAATTTGACTTCTGTAATCCATCAGAATCAAACCTTTTGTGTTTGTCGAATGTTTCACTCGATTGTAACTTATCGACAGCGTCTAGACAATCATTTTCCAGCTCAGTGCTGGGACATTAAACCAATGACAGCCTGAATTGAGGAACTAATCTGGGAATTAATCAGATCTGATGTGAGCTCCTCTTACACCGTTGAGTACCAAACAGTCTGTTGAGCAGAGCAGAATCAATGTGTCACCTGCCTCCTCCTGCTGTTTACTCATTAGTGATTCCTGCATATTTAAACTCACTGGTTTTTAAGCTTCAGACCAGGACCAGAATCCTGTTTGGATCAGTTCCATCTCTTCTTCTTTGAGCTGAGTCAGCATAATATATTTCTTGTATTTTAATATTTGCATTGAAGTCATATGAATTCATGGAGTTTCATCCTGAGCAGATGTTTGAACCAGCTCAGCTGCTTCTGTCGATGATGAGGAGCTCTTTCCACACTCCTCACTCTGTCTCTGAGGCTGAGGCTCAAAATGAAGAGCTTCTGGCTCATCACACACTTTACCACATGGGACTGGTGGAGTGTCCACATTTCCCTGACTCATCTGTCCATCTATATACTTAAAAAAAAGCATTGTTAACTTGTGGTTTGTTAATTCATTTTTGGCTCAGTACTTTTCATGATGAAAAGATCTAGCAGCATAAATACTTGGAAGTCACAGTTCAAAGAAGAGAATCTTTACGTTGTCCTTGTGGATCAGATCATTTGTTCTTCTGTCATGATGAACATTGTCAAGTATCACTGCTCTAAAGTTCCTCTGCTTTTGTCTCTGTGATGAATCTGTTCGATTTTTGCAGCCTGAAAGTGACTCCTTCACTTTACCAGTTGATCTACGTTTCAGTCCAAAATAGCACGGTAAGTTTTCTTGGCAGAGTGTGGGTCTCAGCCTCAGGGAGAAGGTGAGGAGAACACACGTCCACCGGGAGCTTCAGTGAAGTGAACCACTGCTCCTTTGTGTGGAGAAGAGACAGATGAGTTGGTTCAGAATGTGCAGATGGTATTTCAGGCTTGTCCTACAGGAGGAGAAAACCTCGGGGCAGATTCAGAACAAGCTGGAAGGGAAAATGAAATATTCTGACCTGCAGCAGCTGAGAAGGACGTCTGAAGCCACTGTGACCTGCACCTTGATATGACACAGAAACTAGATGATACATTTAATGTTCAAGATCTCACACATTACGCTGTTTAAACTTTGTAACGGGACAAAATCTGTGTGAATAATAACACGACTGACCTGTGACCAGGTTTGTGTCTCATGGATGATTCATGTTTGGTTGAAAATATTAAAACCCTGTGACTCATGTTGGTTACTGTTCTGTAATAAAACTGCGTCAGGACCAGTCACAACGTGCAATTTTATCAATTTCTGAATCCTTTTAAGTCAGATTTATCAAAACAAGATTTACATATCTCTGAGAAGTGAAAATATTTTATTGTCAATTAATAATAAATAACTGTCCTGATGATTAGACGATAGTCCTTTAGTGGCTCTGGATTGGGATTGTGGATCTTTCCTCATTTAAACTGAAATATAGAAAAGAATAGAAAGAGTTGTTGTGTTAGACAATAAAGGCAAAAGTTGGGTGGATATTCTTTGGATTTATACAAATATAACTAGTGCAATAAAAACAATGGTCAAGTGAAACAGAAACAGTTCACACCTCAAAGGTAAATTGAAGGAATGTGTATTTAGATATCCATTGATATTGAATAATTGTCCAGTTCCTGTGCTGAGCAGAGCTGCACTGTTTTTTTGTCTCCTGTTTTAAGTGTGGGACACTTGAGCAGTCTCTGAACGGCCTCGGCAGGTTGGTGTGTGACAGATGGCAGGTCCTGCTTGGATTGTTGGGAGCAGATTAGTGAATGTCTCACCTGTAAAGCTGCTGCTGCAGCAGTAACAGTGAGGTCTAACCACACAGCACAGACACACAGAGGGGAGCAATAAAGCT
Source organism: Solea solea (assembly GCF_958295425.1). Classification (NCBI taxonomy): domain Eukaryota; kingdom Metazoa; phylum Chordata; class Actinopteri; order Pleuronectiformes; family Soleidae; genus Solea; species Solea solea. The sequence continues at coordinate 22,783,703 of NC_081152.1, read as the reverse complement.
CCACTTCATATCATTTATTATTTGTTGCTCTTGTCTTGTCGATCACTTTGTAGTGACAGACTAATGTTGTAAAGTCTCCAGAGCCACAGGAGAAAGTGTGTCTGACAAAGACCATCTGCCTCCACATCATTATTCAGAGCAAAGCCTCCGACCCTCAGGAAAAACTCTCAGCCTGTCGACTTCCACTGAGTGATACGACAAAACCAGCGCTTCATACTTCAGCAAATTAGAATTATAAAAGCACTTTTGTATGAGCGGTCGCAGCGAGGGCTGATGAAAAGATTTCATTGTTTTTTAGATTCAACCAATACTTTTTATTTCCCACCAAAGGCAAAATAACAACTGTCATGGATAATATCTGACATTACAACGAAGAGTTTGCACGACTTGACATGAGAGCAAAACACAATCATTATCCAGCTCCTGCAGCAGATTGTGGTTATTATGGGATGTTTTGCTGTGTCCACAGCCTCAGTAGCAGGATGTTTTTTTTTTATCTTTGCCTTCAAGAACAAAACAGATCACCCATGACCTTTAACTGTACATTTTTAATTCTCGTCAGTTTTGCCTTTAATCCAGGTTTATGACTTCATTGACATTCAGACGGCGATGTTGCTGTCACAGTGTTGCTCAACCTGATGCTGCCTGTAGTTTCTCTTCCAACATTTGCAGCTGTGCTTTGCATCTGAGATTAAAAAAAAACTCCATATGATCACAGCTGACAGACTCACACAGAGACAGCAGGACAGGAAATGTGATCTGATGACAGCATGAGTCCATCATTATCTCTGAAAAACATCCAGAATCAGATTGCAAACAGTGATTTTGTCAGAAGGATATTGTTGTGAGGTGATTGTGAAAATGCCATCTGTTGTCCTTTAGTATAAATCACATATTTAAGGCTGAGTCTCGGTGTTTCACATCACTCTGACTTCATTTGAGGATAATAACATGCAGAACATTTTAACAACTGGATTACTTTTAATGAAAGCTCTAGAATTGAATTATACCATTTGCTGGAGAGCAGGTTTCAAGTGAAAGATTAAAGCACAATCAATGGGCTCCTCTTTTGTCCTTTATACACAGACAGGTTAATGGAGTTAAGACAGAGACTCAAGCATCAGTCTGCACTCGTTTATCAGCAGTGGGATGGAGGTCAATCCAGAAGCAAGTTATAGAAAAACAGAAGAATCAGTATTTTTTAGTTTGTGAATCTGAAATCATTTACAAACTGTGAACATTTCCTGCATCTGCACTTTGATGCCGACAAATGTTTGACAAATCTCTGAAAGATGTCAGGACTTTGTCATTATTCTTGTGACTCATGATCCTTAAAGTGTTATTGTCTTTTAACCCTCCACAGTGTGTATGTGTGTGATGCCTCCATGTTTTCTCACATTAGTGACGGATGACGTTCAGAATCACTGGAGCGCTGCAGCGGTCCTCAGTGTGGTGGACAGATGTGAGATAAGAGGAGCTGCAGATGAAAGCTCTGATCATGTCGAGTAAGAGGACGGCCTTTTGCTTCAGCCACCATTTCAAATCTCCGCTCTGCGTGGGAGCAGGAACATGACATTCGTTTGCATGAACCTTTTGTTGAGTGACGAGAAATTTGCATAGAAGCAGTTCAAAGGAAAGTTTGACCACCGATTAAGGGATGGATGGAACGGAAGATTCGGGCAGTGTCTGCAGTGATAGGACGCTAAACCGGGTGCATTTACCACACAATCAGTTCCAACCCTCACCCTCAGCCTTAGAGTGAGGAGCTCAGAGTAGAAGCACGAGAACCTCCACTTCAAGAGAAGCCAGGTGAGGTGGTTTGGCCATGTCCTTCCAGGAGGAGACCTCGGGGCCAACCAAGGACACGCTGGAGGGATTATATCTCTCGGCTGGTCTGAAAAGGCCTTGGGAGAGGGAAGTCAGAGCTGCTAAGTCACTGCTGCTAGGGCTGCTGCACCCACGACCCAGACCAGGACCCGGATCAGCGGAAAACAACAATAAACAAATCTGTTGCCATGTGATGGACTGGCAGCCTGTTGTTGGCTAAAGCTGTAGAAAAAGAAACAAATACAGTTTAAAGTATATTTTCATTCACATAATTCTAAAAAAAAAGAAATAATAAATAATCTTTTCTTTTACATCACCGTCACATGGCACATGAACGTTTTCAGTGTCATACATGTGACATCCAACAGTTACTCACATCATTAAAAGATATTTGTAAATGTTTTGTTTTTAACGTGTAGCTGTAGTTGCTCCTCATCGTGTTCACTCTTCAGATGAAGATGATTCTCAGAATGTTTCCAACATGAATGATTCTATTTTAACTGTAACAGGTCAAAGACAAACCTGAGTGGAAATAAATCAATCAATAAATATTGATATATATCAATATTCAGTGCTATCATTTATTCAGTTTCACCTGAAGACGCTTCTTTAAAACTGTGCGTAAAAATTTTATCACCATAAAGTGCAGGACAGAGACTTGGACCTGGACCTGGACCGACACAAGGATCAACCAGAGCCTGAAGCAACTCCACCCTCATTCATTTTCATTGGCTTCCAGAACCTGTTTGACCTTCAGCACGTGTTTGACCTTCAGCACTTGTTTGACCTCCAGCACCTGTTTGACCTTCAGCATGTGTTTGAACTCCAGCACCTGTTTGACCTCCAGCACCTGTTTGACCTTCAGCACCTGTTTGACCTCCAGCACCAGCACCTGTTTGACCTTCAGCACATGTTTGACCTTCAGCACCTGTTTGACCTCCAGCACCTGTTTGACCTCCAGCACCAGTACCCGTTTGACCTCCAGCACCTGTTTGACCTCCAGCACATGTTTGACCTTCAGCACCAGTACCTGTTTAACATCCAGCATATGTTTGACCTTCAGCACCTGTTTGACCTCCAGCACCTTTTTGACCTTCAGCACCTGTTTGACCTCCAGCACCTGTTTGACCTTTAGCACCTGTTTTAGCACCTGTTTGACCTCCAGCCTTCAGCTCTTGTTTGACCTCCAGCACCTGTTTGACCTTCAGCACCTGTTTGAGCTCCAGCACCTGTTTGACCTCCAGCCTTCAGCACCTGTTTGACCTTCAGCACCTGTGAGACCTTCAGCACCTGTCTGACCTTCATCACCTGTTTGACCTCCAGCACCTGTTTGACCTTCAGCCCCTGTTTGACCTTCAGCACCTGTTTGACCTCCAGTACCTGCTCCTCCACCTCTGCACTCCATCCTGGAACCCGTGGTCCTCAGACACAAGTCTGATCATCTGGTCTCCCAGAGTTTCCATTGAAATAAATGATATATAAATGCTCCGGTGGAGGATACAGCGGTACATAATGGATGGATACACAGAACTTTTATTTGTTCAGTTAAATAATGAACATTTCCTTCTTAACCAGAGAAAATCTTTGTCACACTGGACCAGATGATAAAGTCTGGTTTTTACTTCTTTGCTCAACACTTAATACTTTCTGCTCAAATAAAAATAACAAGTCCATTTTTGATTTTATTTATGCTCTGGTGGAAGGTTTCAGTTGTTTCCATGGTAACCAACCACTCATTATCCTTCAGCCAGCTCCTCCTGATCACTTTGTCCTTCTGTTGACTTGTTTATTTCTATCTAAATCTGTGCAGCTTTTTCTGTGTTTTGATCATGGATGTGTTTTGATGCAGTAGTTGATTTAAAGATAAGGACAAATTGTGGAGAGAGAGATTTTTAATTTGCTTTTACTGAGAGAACAACAGCAGGTGGCTGAGACAATCAAGAAAGACACAGGAAGAAGAGAAAGTTCTCTACACACAAAATAGGATTGTACATAAGATTTTACAAAACATGTGGGGAAAGTTATAAACAACATTATTATTATGAAAAGTGTGAAAAAGTATTTCTGTGTCATCAACCGTCCAAACTCCCTCTCGTCAATCTCCATATTTCAATCTTTTCCTGTTTCCATTCAGGTTTATATATTTATATACACTGAAAATATGAATACACTCTGGAACTCTGCAGGGAAAGATCTTCTGTACTCTCATCTGTTTACTAAGATTGTTATAAACATGATCACAGTTTTTTCTTTTTTTTCCACAACCAACAAACGGAGAATTGTGAAAAACAGTCAAATATGAAGTGTAAAGTTTGTGGAGATGAAAATGCAGCCGTGAACTGAGCAGGTGCAACTTCCTGTTTGTGCTAAATCCAGGTTGTTCTGTCCTCGACCCTCGACCCAGTGAATGATTGATGTTTAAACAACGAGGTGAAGCAGGTCAGAGAAGACGGTCAAAGCTGTTCTTCTTCACCAATGAGAACACATGAGGACATTTGTGAACAGATGGTCCTGTCCCTCACTGTCTCACATGGTGACATTATAGTATATAGAGTTATAAATACACATTTATAATATTATTTTATGTGTAACAAATGTATATTTCCTCTCCACTGAATATAACAGGTGTGTCTCCAGGAAGTTGCAGCATTTAATCTACATTTTCATCATCATTTCTTAATTTTCATTGATTAAAAAAAAAAATCAGTGCAAAAAAGGCACAAAATCACTTGTAATGATTTAGAACGCTGCTTTTGGGTCAATGTTAATGAGCATCATACAGACGGTGCGCTGCACATGGTCAATGTGCTGTGGCTGTAAAACATTAGTGGTCAATACTGTCTGGAAATCTGTGAAACCAAAGACGAGATGTGTTTTTCATCATCTGACAGAAGTTGAAAGATTTGACCATAAGTCCATCATGAAGCTGTGTGTGAGTGAGTGATGAGAATGCAGGATGGATGATAAGACTGTTGCTATAAAGTAAGTCAAACATAAAATCAAGAACAAGGACGAAAAACAAATGTCAATAAAAATAATTCATAAAAATAACTAGTACCGCGCGCGGTTCTGAACGGGTTCGAGCCGACCCACGCGGGTCGCCGTGTGCCACGGCTCCCCGCGTGCCTCGCGCTCTCACCCGTTCATTCACCGCGCGCGGTACTAGTTATTTTCAGTACTAGTTATTTTCAGTACTAGTTATTTTCAGCTGCGTCCCCGCGCATGTCGTTCCAAATTTCGAGGGGGATCGGGCAACGTATCGCAAAGTTATAGGGCACTTCCTGTTTAAAATGGCAGACTTCCTGTTTGGTCAAGTGCGTGTCCGTAAACGTGTTCAGGGAACTTCCCTTGTCTTACATATCAAGTTTTGTTCAGATCGGACAATCTTAGAGTTTACTTCCTGTTTCGGGCATTCCACTTCCTGTTGGGAGGTCATCTTTTGCAGACATGCTCAGGACAGGTCCCTGGTGTCACATATAAGGTTTCGTGCAAATCGGACAACGTACGGCAAAGTTAGAGGGCACTTCCTGTTTAAAATGGCCAACTTCCTGTTCGTCTCTGGAAACATGTTCAGGGAAGGTCCCGTAACTCACATATCTAGTCTTGTGTCAATCGGACAATGTAAGACTTTACTTCCTGTTTCGGGCGTTCCACTTCCTGTAGGGAGGTGACCTTTTACGGACATGCTCAGGACAGGTCCCTTAACTCACATATAAGGTTTTGTGCAGATCGGACAACGTACGGCAAAGTTAGAGGGCACTTCCTGTTTAAAAATGGCCGACTTCCTGTTCGGTCGACGGCGTCTCTGGAAACATGTTCAGGGAAGGTCCCGTAACTCACATATCCAGTTTCGTGTCAATCGGACAATGTAAGACTTTACTTCCTGTTTCGGGCGTTCCACTTCCTGTAGGGAGGTGACCTTTTACGGACATGTTGAGGAAGGGTCTGGGGTCCCACATACTAAGTTTCAAGTGGATACAACAATCCCTGTTGGAGCAGCATCAAAAACTATAAATGTAATTCTGTCTGCTGTCACCAGGGGGCGCTGTATTTGAAAATGAATATTTTCATATAGACGTGTTCAGGGCCGGACTGTCATCAATCCTTGCAAGTTTGGTTCAGATCGGACCAGGATTAGCAAAGTTGTAACAGTTTGTTTTTTTAGAATTTTCTACTACCACCAGGAGGCGCTGTTTTCAAAATGTACCGTTTCAGCAACATAGTCGTCTTCAGCAACTAACCATCATCAACTATAGCAAGTTTGGTTGGGATCAGACCTTCCATCGCGAAGTTATAAGAGTTTCATTGTCTGTTATGAAAAATTATTATTATCTCCAATTTTGGCGCCCCCTATCTCGTACGCCATACAATATTTTAAAAAGCTTTTGATAACTTTTGATGCTCAACTCGTCCACATTGATCTCACCAAGTTTGAAGGTGATCGCACAAAAGCTCTAGGAGGAGATAATTGAAATACAAGCTGTCATATTGTCTACTGTCACCAGGGTGCGCTGTTTTCGAAATTTAATATTTTCATATAGACGTCTTTAGGGCCGGACTATCATCAATCCTAGCAAGTTTGGTTCAGATCGGACCAGGATTCACGAAGTTGTAGCAGTTTGATTTTTTGTCCCAAAAATCCGACTTTGCGTTGTTGCCATGGCAACACCGTTAAACAATTTGTCGTCATATTGATCACGCATCATCTACCATGTGTTTTGACTGTTGTCACCAATTTTGAGTGCGGTACGATTATCTGTGTAAAAGTTATTCCCGAAATCGTAAAAAAACTTTTTTTTTGTGTATTTTCTTTCACCACAAGGAGGCGCTGTTTTCAAACTTCACCGTTTTTTCATAGACGTCTTCAGCCATGGCCCATCATCAATGGTAGCAAGTTTGGTTCGGATCGGACCTTCCATCGCAAAGTTATAAGAGTTTTTTTTTTCTGATGCGAAACATCAGAATCATCACGAACTTTGCCGCCCCCTATCTCGTGCGCCGTGCGACATTTGAAAAAAATTTTGATACCGTGAGCTCCTCAACTGGTCCACAGGGACCTCACCAAGTTTGAAGGTGATCGCACGAAAACTCTAGGAGGAGTTAGTTCAAATACCATTGCTGCGAATTCGCCAAAATCGCCCAAAAATGGCCAATCAACCCAAGATGGCGGACTTCCTGTTGGGTTTGGATCATGGTCATAATGTAATTTTTTCTTCATCCCGACCTTCTACACATGTGTACTGATTTTCGTGCATGTGCGATAATTGTGTTGTTCATGGTGAATTTTGACAGGTCGCTTCGCACGTTTTGGCCCCTCCCACATTCAATTTTCGACGCACATTCCCCGAACCTTTTTCAGACGTAAATTTACACCACGATTGATGCGGTCACAAAAATCTGTGAGTTTTGGGGTATGGGAAAGGCCTCAAAAAGGCAATTCATTTGGGGGAATAATAAGAATAAAAATAACTAGTACCGCGCGCGGTTCTGAACGGGTTCGAGCCGACCCACGCGGGTCGCCGTGTGCCACGGCTCCCCGCGTGCCTCGCGCTCTCACCCGTTCATTCACCGCGCGCGGTACTAGTTATTTTCAGTACTAGTTATTTTCAGCGGCGTCCCCGTGCATGTCGATCCAAATTTCGGGGGGGATCGGGCAACGTATGGCAAAGTTATAGGGCACTTCCTGTTTAAAATGGCCGACTTCCTGTTCGGTCAAATGCGCGTCCGTAAACTTGTTCAGGGAAGTTCCCTTGTCTTACATATCAAGTTTTGTTCAGATCGGACAATCTTAGAGTTTACTTCCTGTTTCGGGCATTCCACTTCCTGTTGGGAGGTCACCTTTTGCAGACATGTTCAGGACAGGTCCCTGGTGTCACATATAAGGTTTCGTGCAAATCGGACAATGTACGGCAAAGTTAGAGGGCACTTCCTGTTTAGAATGGCCAACTTCCTGTTCGTCTCTGGAAACATGTTCAGGGAAGGTCCCGTAACTCACATATCTAGTTTTGTGTCAATCGGACAATGTAAGACTTTACTTCCTGTTTCGGGCGTTCCACTTCCTGTAGGGAGGTGACCTTTTATGGACATGCTCAGGACAGGTCCCTGGTGTCACATATAAGATTTTGTGCAAATTGGACAACGTACGGCAAAGTTAGAGGTCACTTCCTGTTTAAAATGGCCGACTTCCTGTTCGTCTCCGGAAACATGTTCAGGGAAGGTCCAGTAACTCACATATCTAGTTTCGTGTCAATCGGACAATGTAAGACTTTACTTCCTGTTTCGGGCGTTCCACTTCCTGTAGGGAGGTGACCTTTTACGGACATGTTGAGGAAGGGTCTGGGGTCCCACATACTAAGTTTCAAGTGGATACAACAATCCCTGTTGGAGCAGCATCAAAAACTATAAATGTAATTCTGTCTGCTGTCACCAGGGGGCGCTGTATTTGAAAATGAATATTTTCATATAGACGTGTTCAGGGCCGGACTGTCATCAATCCTTGCAAGTTTGGTTCAGATCGGACCAGGATTGGCAAAGTTGTAACAGTTTGTTTTTTTAGAATTTTCTACCACCACCAGGAGGCGCTGTTTTCAAAATGTACCGTTTCAGCAACATAGTCGTCTTCAGCAACTAACCATCATCAACTATAGCAAGTTTGGTTGGGATCAGACCTTCCATCGCAAAGTTATAAGAGTTTCATTGTCTGTTATGAAAAATTATTATTATCTCCAATTTTGGCGCCCCCTATCTCGTACGCCATACAATATTTTAAAAAGCTTTCGATAACTTTTGATGCTCAACTCGTCCACATTGATCTCACCAAGTTTGAAGGTGATCGCACAAAAGCTCTAGGAGGAGATAATTGAAATACCAGCTGTCATATTGTCTGCTGTCACCAGGGGGCGCTGTTTTCGAAATTTAATATTTTCATATAGACGTCTTTAGGGCCGGACTATCATCAATCCTAGCAAGTTTGGTTCAGATCGGACCAGGATTCACGAAGTTGTAGCAGTTTGATTTTTTGTCCCAAAAATCCGACTTTGCGTCGTTGCCATGGCAACACCGTTAAACGATTTGTCGTCATATTGATCACGCATCATCTACCATGTGTTTTGACTGTTGTCACCAATTTTGAGTGCGGTACGATTATCTGTGTAAAAGTTATTCCCGAAATCGTAAAAAAACTTTTTTTTTGTGTATTTTCTTTCACCACAAGGAGGCGCTGTTTTCAAACTTCACCGTTTTTTCATAGACGTCTTCAGCCATGGCCCATCATCAATCATAGCAAGTTTGGTTCGGATCGGACCTTCCATCGCAAAGTTATAAGAGGTTTTTTTTTCTGATGCGAAACATCAGAATCATCACGAACTTTGCCGCCCCCTATCTCGTGCGCCGTGCGACATTTGAAAAAACTTTTGATACCGTGAGCTCCTCAACTGGTCCACAGGGACCTCACCAAGTTTGAAGGTGATCGCACGAAAACTCTAGGAGGAGTTAGTTCAAATACCATTGCTGCGAATTCGCCAAAATCGCCAAAAAATGGCCAATCAACCCAAGATGGCGGATTTCCTGTTGGGTTTGGATCATGGTCATAATGTAATTTTTTCTTCATCCTGACCCACTACACATGTGTACCGAATTTCGTGCATGTGCGATATTTGTGTTGGTCATGGTGAATTTGGACAGGTGGCGCCGCACTTATTGGCCCCTCCCACATTCAATTTTCGACGCACATTCCCCGAACCTTTTTCAGACGTAAATTTACACCAGGATTGATGCGGTCACAAAAATTGGTGAGTTTTGGGGTATGGGAAAGGCCTCAAAAAGGCAATTCATTTGGGGGAATAATAAGAATAATAATAATAATAATAATCCTTCCAGTTTCAATAGGTTTCTTGCAACCTTGTTGCTCGAACCCTAAATAATCCTTCCAGTTTCAATAGGTTTCTTGCAACCTTGTTGCTCGAACCCTAATAATAATAATAATAATCCTTCCAGTTTCAATAGGTTTCTTGCAACCTTGTTGCTCGAACCCTAATAATAATAATCTTTCCAGTTTCAAGAGGGTTCTTGCAACCTTGTTGCTCGAACCCTAATAATTGAGCTGAATCAAGAGACCTAAAGGTTGCCCAGGCTGGAGTGGAGGTGAAGACGGGAAGGAAGTGGAGGGCTGAGGCTGCTGTGCTGGATGCAGAATCCCGGCTGCGCCAAAAAGATTTGGTGCCATAACCAGGTGCTGAAACCGATTGAGGATGCCATCAGCCGAGTGCAGAACACCACCAGCGCAATAGCGTTTGTCAAGGCAAGAGTGCAGCCAAGGCCAGGACACAAGACTGTGGCAGCAGGAATCCTGTCTACAGCCCGGAACTGGCAGCTCTTAGTGGACCTGGAGAAACAGCTGAGATTCCCGCAGCCGTCGTCAGCACCACTTTGAGGCCAGATATACTTCTGGTCTCAGAGGCTACAAAGAACAAAACACACCGCTGATCAACCGTGGTGGGGTAGCCTGGAGGAGGGTGTATGATGTTGTGAGACCCGAAACACCTGAGGATACCAGGTTACATCACTGATGATGTGTTCAGGTGCATCAGAAGATGTATTAATGAACTATGATAAAACAAGACATACAAACCTGTTTTAGAGCAGAAATAAATGAAAACTCTCAGCTCACTTCTTTAAAAAAAAAAAAAAAATAAATAAATATTGAAGAATAATAAGGATTTAGTTTAAGTCATTTCATTTGTATATTCACTCCGTCTGTCAGTCAAACCCAGTCCAGGATCCACTCGAGCTCTAGATCCAGATTTTGTGTGCAGGTGGCATGAGGAACCAGGAATGAGTGAGTGAGTGAATCTTTGTGACAGATGAAGTTGAAGGTTGTTGTGAACAGAGATAATCAAACTGTTGACAAAGTTGAGATTCAGGAAGAAACGAGTGACACTGAACTCTTCAGTTTCATTCCGAGGTAAGTACGTGTTCAATAATTCAACATGGCCTTTGAAGGATGCTATAAAAATTTAAATGGCCCTTGATGGGAAAAAGGTTTTTCAGCGCTGGTATGAATGCAGACGAGCTGACCATGTGACACAGATCTGACTCTGTATTTTAGAGAATATTTATTTGATCCAGAAGAAAACAGGGTCAGGGTTAGTGTGACTCCTTCAGTCCTACAGTTTGTTTTCCTTCAGATTTCATCTATTAATACATAAAATGTGTTTCTCTATTAAACGCAGATGTCAACAGACTTCACGTTCAAATCTAAACCTGTAGATTTATAGCTCTTGTGTTTTCTCTTCCTCACACCAGCAGCAGTTCAAAGTGTCTTCACCTGACGAAAAAAGGATTCTGATTCTTCAAAATTCACTGCACCATCTCTTTTGTCCTTTTTTCCGGTAAATGTTTTCACCCTTGAAAAGTCTCAGGTACACGGTGGAAAAGGTGCTGTGGTTTTTTAAAGGGCAACAGTTGAGGATCAGCACACACAACATTTACAACTCAAATGTCATTACAGTCACTCACTCATTATTCATGCACTCAACTTTGTTCTGTGTGTGAGTTGTACAGACTTCAAGTAATAATTAGAAAATGTTAAAAAGTCAGATCTTAATTCCGTCTAAAATCTGTTGTTTGCTGATAGTTTTGATGCAGAATGATTGTTTGTGTCTGTTGCCTGCTTGGCCGAGCGTCAAAAGACAGGGACGCCAAAAAAGGGATGCTGTAGATGGCTGAATTTATTTTCTACTTCGCAGCAGAAAAAAAAATAATAATGAAAACAAAAGAAACAAAAAAAACTCCAAAATAATAAGTGATGAATCAAAAAAAAAGAAAACTCAAAATCAACGAGTACATGTATTAACCCCTGTGCAGCTCTTTAGAGCTCACTCTCTCTCACCCCCTCTTTAGCAGAGGAATATATATTCTCTGGCCCAGACCATTACAGATAAAAATCAATTATATTCATTATAATCCCCCCAGCTAACAAATCAACCCCAAACATGCACAATACTGATCCTCCCTAATTTCAAACACTACCGAAAATAACATCAACAAATATTCTATATTATATTACACGTATTATAGTATACACATTATCATTCCCCAAACACCCCTCCAGTCCTTCTTCTTTTGGCTCGCTCTTCTTTGTGACGCACCGCGCCCCACCTTTAAATGTTTGTCACACTTTGCGTCGGGTCTTTTGCCAGCGGTCCGGAACCAACGCCACTACATGCCAGTGAGTTTTGTTTGAACAGCTAACACGAGTTCTCTTTCAGACTTTTCCCCCGCTTAGAGCGCCTAAGTGACTCTGTGCACCGCACCGTTACAGTTACGTTACAGGCAGAAAACGTCTCTGCACCGTCATGTTTCTGCTTTTGTGTGTTTATTAGTGCTGTCAGTTAAACGTGTTATTAACACGTTATTAAGGGTGTTATTAACGGCGTTAACACAAACCCATTTTAACGACGTCTTTCTCTTTTTTATCGTGAGATTAACGTTCTTTTTGGTCGAGCAAACTTTGTGTTTTTTTTCACATGCTGTTGCAACAACTAGTAACATTATAAAAACTCCAACACCACACCAGATGTAGCTAGAGCGGAAACAACACAACAGGCACGCTGCACACACTTGTTTGGGCTAAAGAGTAGTAGCTAACGTTGTGTTGTGAGTGGATGGCGAGCGCTGTGCGCTTCTCCGTCTCCAAGCGGGCTCTCCGTATCCAACGCAGCCTGGATCATTTGTCCACGCACTCCCCACATCCAAGTCATGATGTCTGCAGTGTTACCAACCAAGCTGGCAGACCCCCCAACCGTAGTGAGGAGACCACCCAAGACCGCTAGCTCCTTTAGCTCGGATTAGCTCGCTTTATTCACACACTGCAGGCTGATACACAGCCTCTCTTATTATTGTGCGGCTCTCACAATAAGAGGAATAAGTCACAATATGCAGGTGACAGAGATATTGTCTCAATAAAAAAACATCTGCACAAAGCAAGCAGATCCACTTTTCTATGTTGATAAGAGCATTAAAATGAGAAGAAATAATGGGACACAAAGAAATCAAGGGACATTTACAATAGATACAAATGTGCCATTAATTATGATTATTTGTGTTTGGGGGGGTTTATTTATTTATTGGGGATACAATACAATTGTATCTGACTCAAAGTCATCACTCAGTTCAGTTCATGATGCTTCACAGCTGAAAATAATTATTGACTTAGTTTTTCAGCTGATTTTAATCAATAAATCAACAAAAACAAACTCATCGAGTTTAGAAACAGACTAATGTTGTTCACTCACACATAAAGAATCCTTCTGTTCCTTTGGTGAATATTTGAATATGTAGTCACATGAAAAAAAAGTGTCATCTCAACTCTTAACTCAAATGTTGTCTTCATTTAAAAAAAAAGAAATCAGCAACACTGAAAGAATCTAAATGAAAATGAATGGGTACAGTTACACTAAACTCATTAAACTAATAATAACTTTACTACTTTACTGTCAGATTCATTCATTCATATTAGAATGAATAATCGACTCATTTAGGACAAGTGGTTGTGATTTCTCTAAAGAACTGCATGAATAATTCTTGTTTCACTGAGTGAATCATTTTCTGACTGTCGTCATTCAGTCCGATTCACATGTAACCAGATTACAGTGGAGTAGATGTGTGCTGCAGTAATGAAAGAGAATCTTCCTCCGCTGTGTCTTCATTAGTTCACACGTTGAAGAAACTGTGCACTGAAGCATTTAGTAAATGAAACGTCATATTCTTGACGGCTGTGCTCGGGTCGGCACTTTCCTCCTGGCTTTATGTCGAGTGTGAAAAGTGATCCAGGATCAGCTCTCAGTGAAATTACACCATAAATGTGATTCATATGTGACTCAGTGATGGTTCCTTCTGTGACAGGTCAAAGCATTTAAGCCAATCGTGGCTCATTCTCACTCTGCTGTTATTACAGTATATACTGAGTAGTATAGTATAGTATAGTATATGATACGTGTTTAATGCATTATACATGTACTATATTCACATTTCATTTTAAAAGTAAGCAATGCACGGAAGACTGCATTTTTATATATATCAGAAATAAAAGAAAAATATTGTGAAAAGTGTAAATTACATCAATAACATAAAGAGATATTAAACATTTGAAACATTGCAACAACTTATTTAAACTAAAAGTGGAAAAAAATAAAAGCTCAATTGTTCTGTGATCCAAAGAAGCAGAAAATAAATCTGTCTTTAAATTTAAATGTTAAACAACCGTTTTCAAACTTCTGTTATAAAAGACACATAAAATACTGTGCACTCACTTCCATCATGTTTGTTTTGTTTTAAATATGTTTACTGATGAACTGAGATCATTGTCCTTTTATTATAATGTGACTCCTGTGATCAAACACAATGATATTTATCTTTGTTTACAAAAAATAATTACTAAAAGATTTTAGTGGTTTTACTAGTTCATTTATTTTTTTGTGTAATGTTTAAAGCATCACTGGCTGCTGTTATATAAATCTTCACCTACTGCATTAACCAGGTGGTAAATCACAGGCTAGTTATCTGTTCTTTTTTGGACGTGCAGTATTTTTCCCAGCATGCAGCAGGCTGTTTTCTGTTCTGCTCAGAGCTGATTCACTGTTAATTGGCTGAAAATGGCCTCCATAATGTGTGTGTGTGTGTGTGTGTGTGTGTGTGCGTGCGTGTGTGTGTGCGTGCGTGTGTGTGTGTGTGCAGTACATTAAGCTGCACAGATAAACTGGATAAAATGTGTGTTTCCTCGTTTATATTATAGTCTCATCGTGGCTCAAACTACTTCAGCTCATTTGTTTGAAAACAAAACACACAATCATGTCAGTAACAGCAGTTCCCAACAGCACAGTCAATATGTTATCGGAGCGAGGAACATCCCATAATACAAATGTAATTCTCATCAGGCTTCGGGAATGAAATGAGCGTTCGTCACAGCAGAATAAAAACAAGTGAGTTAAAGGACGTGTCGTTCAGTGAGGACATCATGTGAAAACATTACTAATGACTCCATAAACCTTTCATTTTCACAGCATGGTCAGCTGCTCAACCATGTGGAAAGACTTCATGGTTAACCTAACCCCAGGTTAACCTAACGCAAGGTAAAACTAACCCGAAGTTAACCTAACGCAAGATTAACCTAACCTGAGGTTAACCTAATGCAATGTAAAACTCACCCGAAGTTAACCTAACCCCAGGTTAACCTAATGCAAGGTAAAACTAACCCAAAGTTAAACTAACCCCAGGTTGACCTAACACAAGATTAACCTAACGCGAGGTTAACCTAACGCAATGTAAAACTAAACCAAAGTTAAACTAACCCCAGGTTAACCTAACGCAAGGTAAACCCAACCAGAGGTTAACCTAATGCAAGGTAAACCTAACCCGAGGTTAACCTAACCCCAGATTAACCTAACTCCAACCTAAGACAATGTTAACCTAACCCCAGGTTAATTTTACGTGAGGTTAACCTAACCCCAGGTTTACCTAACGTGAGGTTAAGATAACACCAGGTTAATCTAACCCCATATTAACCTAACGTGAGGTAAACCTAACACCAGGTTAGCCTAACGCAAGGTTAATCTAACGTGAGGTTAACCTAACCCCAGGTAAACCAAACGCGATGTTAACCTAACCCCAGGTTAATCTAAAGTGAGGTTAAATGCAGGTTAATCTAACGTGAGGTTAACCTAACACAAGGTAAACCTAACCTCAGGTTAACCTAACACAAGGTAAACCTAACGCGATGTTAACCTAACCCGAGATTAACCTATCCCCAGGTTAATCTAACGCGATGTTAACCTAACCCGAGGTTAACCTATCCCCAGGTTAATCTAACGCAATGTTAACCTAACCCGAGGTTAACCTAACCCCAGGTTAACTTCACTAACACCAACATTATCAGACTGTGTTCAGCTTCACTTCCAAACTTAACTAATTTTAATATTAGATCTAATTTTAGAAAGGATGTAAATAAATGAACAAAGTTTCTCTCTGTCGTTTTCAGGGTAGTTGTGATATTTGTGAAAGAAATGTTTGAGTCATCAGTGTTGAGTTAATCATATCTTTACTGCATGCATGGATTTTTGCATGGAGGAGAGACACTGTCACCAAGGACGGTCAAAAATGGTCTCTTCCCTTCCTCCAAAAAGCTTCACCACTTATACACAAACATCAAAGTAAAACAAGAACAGACACCATACCTAATGTTTATGAGCCTAGTACATGTTATCTAATGTTTACCCTAACAGATGCCCTCATGTGCAACCCTCACGTTGACCTTTCCTGGTGACCTTTCCCTATCATATAATCACCCCAGCATTCATTCACAGCTTGACTGTTAATTGTTGTCTTAGAACATTACAGGAAACAAGAAGAAAACCAGTTATTTCCCACATATTTTATAGTAAGATATAATATTAAAGTATTATAACATGAACAAAGATGATGTGTAAAGGTTTTACTGAGAATCACGTCTTTGTGTGTAATTATATTTTAATTGGCTAAATTTCCAATGAGACTCTAATTAATGCTTTAAAACAGATAATTAGAGTGAAAAGGTTAGATGTGAGTGAAGCACTCAGCGACAGTGACTCAGTGTAGAAAACGTGTTTTTCACAGTCACACACGTGTGTTCACAGTCACATACGTGTTCACAGTCACACACGTGTGTTCACAGTCACACGCGTGTTCACAGTCACACACGTGTGTTCACAGTCACACGCGTGTTCACAGTCACACGCGTGTTCACAGTCACACGCGTGTTCACAGTCACACACGTGTGTTCACAGTCACATACGTGTTCACAGTCACACACGTGTGTTCACAGTCACACACGTGTGTTCACAGTCACACGCGTGTTCACAGTCACACACGTGTGTTCACAGTCACACGCGTGTTCACAGTCACACGCGTGTTCACAGTCACACACGTGTGTTCACAGTCACATACGTGTTCACAGTCACACACGTGTGTTCACAGTCACACACGTGTGTTCACAGTCACACACGTGTGTTCACAGTCACACGCGTGTTCACAGTCACACACGTGTGTTCACAGTCACACGCGTGTTCACAGTCACACACGTGTGTTCACAGTCACACGCATGTTCACAGTCACACGCGTGTTCACAGTCACACACGTGTGTTCACAGTCACATACGTGTTCACAGTCACACACGTGTGTTCACAGTCACACACGTGTTTACAGTAACACGTGTGTTCACAGTCACACACGTGTGTTCACAGTCACATACGTGTTCACAGTCACACACGTGTGTTCACAGTCACACGCGTGTTCACAGTCACACACGTGTGTTCACAGTCACACGCGTGTTCACAGTCACACGCGTGTTCACAGTCACACACGTGTGTTCACAGTCACATACGTGTTCACAGTCACACACGTGTGTTCACAGTCACACACAAGTTTACAGTCACACGTGTGTTCACAGTCACACAGAGACACACGTGTGTTCACAGTCACATACGTGTGTTCACAGTCACACAGAGACACACGTGTGTTCACAGTCACACATGTGTGTTCACATTCACATACGTGTGTTCACAGTCACACATGTGTGTTCACATTCACACATGTGTGTTCAGTCACACGTGTGTGTTCAGTCACACGTGTGTGTTCACAGTCACACGCGTGTGTTCACAGTCACACGTGTGTGTTCACAGTCACACATGTGTGTTCACATTCACACATGTGTGTTCAGTCACACGTGTGTGTTCAGTCACACGTGTGTGTTCACAGTCACACGCGTGTGTTCACAGTCACACGTGTGTGTTCACAGTCACACGCGTGTGACAGTCACAGTCACACGCGTGTGACAGTCACAGTCACACGTGCGTGTTCACAGTCACATACTTGTGTTCACAGTCACACGCGTGTGTTCACAGTCACACATGTGTGTTCACAGTCACACACGTGTGTTCACAGTCACACGCGTGTTCACAGTCACACATGTGTGTTCACAGTCACACAGAGACACACGTGTGTTCACAGTCACATACGTGTGTTCACAGTCACACAGAGACACACGTGTGTTCACAGTCACATACGTGTGTTCACAGTCACACAGAGACACACGTGTGTTCACAGTCACACATGTGTGTTCACATTCACATACGTGTGTTCACAGTCACACATGTGTGTTCACATTCACACATGTGTGTTCAGTCACACATGTGTGTTCAGTCACACGTGTGTGTTCACAGTCACACGCGTGTGTTCACAGTCACACGTGTGTGTTCACAGTCACACGCGTGTGACAGTCACAGTCACACGTGCGTGTTCACAGTCACATACTTGTGTTCACAGTCACACGCGTGTGTTCACAGTCACACATGTGTGTTCACAGTCACACATGTGTGTTCACAGTCACACGCGTGTGTTCACATTCACATACGTGTGTTCACAGTCACACATGTGTGTTCACATTCACATACGTGTGTTCACAGTCACACATGTGTGTTCAGTCACACGTGTGTGTTCACAGTCACACGCGTGTGACAGTCACAGTCACACGTGCGTGTTCACAGTCACACATTTGTCTTCACAGTCACACGCGTGTGTTCACAGTCACACGTGCGTGTTCACAGTCACATACTTGTGTTCACAGTCATACGTGTGTGTTCACAGTCACATACTTGTGTTCACAGTCACACGTGTGTGTTCACAGTCACACACGTGTGTGTTCACAGTCACACACGTGTGTGTTCACAGTCACACACGTGTGTGACACTCACTAATGACTGCAGGATTCACTGTACTTCAGCTGGAACTTTCTCCTCCGTGTTTACAGCTGCAGATCATGTATAAACATGTCAGGCTTGTTTTTGAACATTGATCTGGTATGAACACTTGTTCTAAATTTGTCAACATGAAAGTGGGAGTGTTCTCTTCATCTTGTGCAGAAGTGACAACCTTCTTCCCGTCCATGAATCTCCGTGTGTACGTAAACTTTTCTGAGCTCAAGCGTCTGCTTCACATCAGTCGATCGCCTGAGCCGCGGGAAAAGTTCCAGTCAAAAAACAAAGTCATATTTTCTTTATATTTTCCCAACGTGTAAAACTTTTAAAGGTGTTCAGCAGGTTGTAGTCGACTCACTGTTAATTAACATGCACTCAACCTTCCTATGACATGGACTGCTTTTGCTTTTCCCTGTCATTTCACCGTTTAACTGTCAGACAGATTTGCTTTGATGACAGTAATTCCAGAGCTGCTGCTGTTAATGGAGCATGTGATGAAGTGACAGTTTGTCTGGTCAGCGACGATGTCAAACATTTGCTGCCAAAGAATTTTGATGAGTGAGTCACTGCAAGCTCATTTTCAGTAAGCTGTTCACAATCCATTTTTCTTTTCAATTAAAGTCAACAATGTAAAAGGTTTCTAGATGTTTTATATCTGTGGTTGTGTAAAGTTCCACTGAAGCCTCCCCTGCAGTCGTTCACACGTTATCTCAGTGTACATACAACAGTAGATATGTAGTAAAACTAAAACTTCCCTCATTAATCAAAGTGGAGAACAAGCTCCAAGTGCACTGATATAAGAAATCACTGGAAGACAAAGAAAGTCTCTGTAGACAGACACATACAGGACATGAAAACATGTATGATCATGTATGAAGGGATCGATTCCCTTGTTGGTTTAGTTCTCACTCACTGACACAAACCAACTGTTCATTATCACAGAACACAGAAGTGCTGACACGTGCGTTAAGATGAGACTCAAACACCACACATTTCAAACCTCATTCAGGCTGATTTGACCTCACACAACAAAGGTGGTGAAGGAAAACAGACGCATGTGTCGATGAAACATTCATGAAAATCCATATGAGAACTGATTTGTTTCATGAATATGGAAATCATGCAAATCACATGGGATTTCAGTCAAACAGCTTCTTTCCATCAACTTCATCAAAATACCAAATGAGGATAAATCTTTTAAGGAGATGACGTTGTAATCCCTCTCTAATAGCAGTGTACTCGATAAAAGGACGAGAGATTGTAGAGGGATGAGTGCAAAGTGCTACTTTACATAATACCTGCTGATTTAGTGTCTATTCTGCAGTCCATCAGAAATGCTAATATTTTAATCTTCACTCTTGATGCACATTCTGTGTTTGTGTCTTTGTGAGTGGTGATTCTGTGATATTGTTATTGTGTTGTCAGGACTAATCCCCCGTCTCACAATCACAAATCATCCAGGCTCTTTGATCCATAATCCTGTGATTGATCGTGGCACTTTAACCTACAGGAATCCTGCTGTGTCTTCAATTGACCTGCAGCCGCTGCCTTCACATTCACTTTAACAGAGTCATTCTCCTGCTGTGAGGAATCAGAGACACTGTGCTTCACACTGTGTGTGTGTGTGTGTGTCGGCTCTTATCCTCCACACAGGAAGGAATATATTAAACATCTTTTCTGCTCTAAAGTTTGCTAAAACAAAGCTGTTGTGTGTTTTGTTCTCCATGAAGAGCAGAAGGAATTCATTTATCCTTAAGTTATGCTAATGCTAATGCTAATGCTGTGATCTGAACCAAACACTAGAAAAAAACTCACCAACAAAAACAACCAAGTTTTCAAATGACAAGATAAACACCATCAACCTGTTTGTCTGTACATCCATCCATCATCCATCCATTCATCATGCATCCATGCATCATCCATCCATCCATTCATCATCCATGCATCAATGTATCATCCAATATGCATCATCCATCCATCCACACATGCATCATCCATCCATCATCCATGCATCCATCCATCCATCCATGCATCATCCATCCATCATTTATCAATTCTTCATCCATCATCCATGCATCATTCATCCATTCTTCACCCATGATTCCATCCATCATTCATCCATCCATGCATCAGCCATGCATCATTCATCCATCCATCATCCATGCATGCATCATCCGTCCATCATCCATGCATTCATCCATCCATGCATCATCCATGCATCATCCATCAATCCATCATCCATGCATCATTCATCCATCATCCATTCATTATCCATCATCCATTCATTACCCATCCATCATCCATGCATCATTCATCATCCATGTATCATTCATCCATCCATGCATCATCCATCCATCCATCATCCATGCATCATTCATCCATCATCCATTCATTATCCATCCATCATCCATCTATGCATCATCCATCCGTCCATCCATTCATCATCCATGCATCATTCATCCATCCATCATCCATGTATCATCCAATATGCATCATTCATGCATCATCCATCCATCCATCTACACATGCATCATCCATCTATCCATGCATCATCCATCTATCAGCCATCATCCATCCATACTAGTGATGTGTCGTTCGTGAACGTTTCGTTCAAAATGAACTAATCTTTTATATGACTCGGGAGTAATGAGTCATCTCAGTGAGTGATTTGTTCATTTTCATGCAGTACCTTCCTTCGCCACATGGCAGACAGCTGCATAAGTTCAGTCAGCAAGACAGGAAACAGAAATGATTAGTTCAGGAGTGACTCAACTGAGTGGTTCGTTCGTTCATTTTCATGCAGTACCTTCCTTCACCACATGGCAGACAGCTGCATAAGCTCAGTCAGCAAGACAGGAAACAGAAATGATTAGTTCAGGAGTCACTCAACCGAGTGGTTCGTTCGTTCATTTTCATGCAGTACCTTCCTTCGCCACACGATGGCAGGCAGTTTGCATAAGCTCAGCAGGAAAGGAAACAGAAATGATTAGTTCAGGATTCACTCAACTGAGCGAGCGTCCGTCCTTAGGTCACGTGACAGCTACCTAGTCACTGTCGTGCTGTTAAACAACAATGGCAGAGAGGATACAGGACACAAGTCACTTTGTTGAGGTGTGTATTTGCTTTCCTAGGGTTTCATATGGTTTGAATTGCGGCATTTTGTTTATTATGCTTTGTCAGCTGAAGCAAACCATGTTAAGTGTTTGAAAACCGTGGTCTTTTTTTACAACGCCCACAAGAGGGAAATGAACGAAATGAACGAAATGACTCAAAAAAAGATTAGTTCAATTTACTGTCCGAGAGTAAAAGATCCGAGTCAGTAAGAAGAGTCGAACTTCCCATCACTAATCCATACATCACCCATTCATCATCCATCTATCATCCATCTATCCATACATCATCCATCTATCCATACATCATCCATCTATCCAGCCATCATCCATCTATCCATTCATCATCCATCTATGCATGATCCATCCATCCATGCATCATTCATCCATGCATCACCCATTCATCATCCATCTATCCATCATCATCCATCTATCATCTATCTATGCATCATCCATCTATGCATCATCCATCCATGCATCATGCATCCATCATCATCCATGCATTATCCATCCATCCACACATGCATCATCCATCTATCCATCCATCCACCCATGCATCATCCATCTATCCATCCATCCACCCATGCATCATCCATCTATCCATCCATCCACCCATGCATCATCTATCCACCCTTGCATCATCCATCATCCATCCACCCTTGCATCATCCATCCATCCATCCATCCATGCATCATCCATCCCTCAGTGAGGGCAGTCAGTCGTGTGTGTGGCAGTGATGGGCGTTGATGAAGCCCAGGTGTGGGAGTGTCTCCAGTGCTCTGTGCGTCTAAACACCAACTCAGAACTTTGTGTGTGTTTGATGTCATGTGCCTGTTTCCCAGTGTGTAACTTGTGGTGCTGGAGAGTTTGTTGTGACTTCAGCCTTTCGTGTGTTCTGGGTCTCCTGGACAGTTCTGGTTTTGAGTCAGCCGGTGGTTTAGTTAATCATGTTAGTGCTTTATTTCATCAAGGAAGCCTTAGTGGCTCTATACAGTTTCCTTGCCTATTTTTCCCCTTTCCAATCTATCACTATTGCGATTTTGTGGTTATCCCTCTGGGATAACTTTGACACCCCCGTTTCCACCCTCCCTCCCTCCATGTCAGTGTCTTTTAATCTTTGTCCAGGTTATAAAATAAGTTTCAATAAGTTCTTAGTCATATTTACTGTGCTCTGAGGTAAAACTCTTTTTTATTCCTTCGTCTGGAATTTACAGTAAATGTTTTTAGAAGAAAAAACCATGCACTGATCTGTGAGCGGAGGGAAAGGATAAACATTTAAAAATATTTGACGTCCTTGCTTTTTCTCTCCTTCAGATTCTCTTCCAGTAGAAGTTTTCTTTTCAGGACTTTCTCTGATGGTGAATTCAGAAAGTTCTTCTTGTATAATAACGATTGTCGTATTATCCACGTTTTACTCTTGCTTTTTATTTAAAGGGCTCAAGTTCACACAGTAAAATAAAAATCCTCCTTTTGACCTGAGACATTGTAAAAACCACCTTCATCTGCACTGTAGTTTCCAGAGGAAGTGTCTAAGCAACAGAAGTCTCCTGTTTTATCCTTGTGCTCAACAAGTGGGTGAATGGAGTGTTTTATATGAACTTATATAACTAGAGAGCTGCTCAGAGAGCTGTTACCATGGTGATTTTAATTCAAACCAAGGCTTTTGCCTGGAGCTCTCAAATGTCGGGTAAAAGATGATATTTCAGATTCCACTTCTTAATAAATTGAAAGCAGTGATGGTATATGAATCACCGTGTTCACAGAGATTAGCATTAAAAATGCATCTTACTATAGGAGATGTGAACATGTGAATACAAGCAACTGCAGACCTTAACGCAAATGATCACTATCCAAACATAGATTAGTATTATTTGAACAGATTGTTGTTATGTTTTATGACAGGAGTTTGACTCTGGAGTTTAACACATCTGTTAAAGGAAAAACAAAGAATCAAATGTTTTGGTTGATTCTGCAAATTCACGTGATTTTTTTGTGGGCCACACGGCAGTGTAGTGGTTAGCACTGTTGTCTTGCAGCAAAAAGTAGTAGATGATGGATTTGTTAAAGACAAATATATGCACCAAATATTGGACACATGTCAAAAAGGACATAAACTCAAAGCAGGTTTATGGGGACAGATGACGGATGGATGGATGGTTGGATGTTGGATGATGATAGATGGTTGGATGGATGGTTGGATGTTGGATGGATGGATAGATGGTTGGTTGGATGATGGATGGATGTTGGATGGACAGATAGATGGTTGGTTGGATGATGGATAGATGGATGGACAGATAGATGGTTGGTTGGATGATGGATAGATGGATGGACAGATAGATGGTTGGTTGGATGATGGATAGATGGATGGACAGATAGATGGTTGGTTGGATGATGGATGGATGTTGGATGGACAGATAGATGGTTGGTTGGATGATGGATAGATGGATGGACAGATAGATGGTTGGTTGGATGATGGATAGATGGATGGACAGATAGATGGTTGGTTGGATGATGGATAGATGGATGGACAGATAGATGGTTGGTTGGATGATGGATGGATGTTGGATGGACAGATAGATGGTTGGTTGGATGATGGATAGATGGTTGGATGATGGATGGACAGATAGATGGTTGGTTGGATGATGGATAGATGGTTGGTTGGATGATGGATGGATGTTGGATGGACAGATAGATGGTTGGATGTTGGATGGATGGATAGATGGACGATAGATGGTTGGTTGGATGATGGATAGATGGTTGGTCGGATGATGGATGTTTGTCTTTCCTTGTTTTGTTCACTCTCTAGTTTCATGCTCATGCTTCTTATTAACTCATCATTTTTAATGGACAACCTAATTGAATGAGAGGAAATCCATGTTTGTAGCAGAACCACTCTTGGTGTTCCAGACTCTCTGATGATTGTTTGCTAAAAAGGAGAAAAAGGAAAGAAAATAAATGTCATGTAAATATTTGATTGTGTTTGCCTGAGTAAACTTAAAGGTTACAAACAACTCGTTTTATTGTATCATTAATGTGTGTATTATGACAGTGTTGCTTTCATTTCCATATTTCACTGTTACTGCAAACGCTGCTATTGTTGTGTGAATGTGTGAATGTTTCTTTTTTCCTGATCACAGATCAAAATCATCAGTGAAAACAGTGACCTTTGACCTGAAGAACTACTTTATCAAGTTAAATGTGTTGAGTTCAGTGTTGTGTGTGGACTCAGTGTGAAATGTTGTTGTTGTCATAAACACTGTTGTTACTTGTGTTGTGTCTGAAAATCACTGTTATTGTTTCTAAACGGAGCGGTCATATTTAGAAGCCACACATCGATCAGAGGCTTTTCTCTTGCCGTGTTGGACTATGATCAGTCGTCGGTCATCACTAAGCTCCGCCCCTAAGCTCCTCGCTGGTTTTCTTCAGATAAGATATCGACCGTCAGCAGAGAAAAACACCAATTCCAAACGAGCAACAACACAAAAACACGACACACGGTCACATCTGCTCTGCACCTGCTGCTCCTTATCAGGAAGCTACAGCCACACATATCCCATAATACTCCCTGCTACATTTACTGCAACAGCACTGTACACACATGTGCTAAATCATCATCACTAATGTACATTTGTGAGGTGAAGGTTTTCCAATTTGCATTTCGATTTCAGAATCTTTCTCTGCAGTTATTTTCAGAATCAGCTCTTTTCACTTCCCTTCAGGTTGGTGGGTGATTCCAGGTGAAGAGAAAGTTTGAAATTGTGTCATTTAATGGTCTGGACTGGATTCCCTGGAGTTTCATCTGTGACCAAACTGGGATTTCACTTTCAATATCTTTGCAGCAAGAAAACGGAAACACAATGGGAAATATTTTGGATTAAAGTGGAGTTTTAGCAGAAAAATGAGCACATTTACAAAGTGTAAACAAAAGTAATGCAACAATAACAATGCTACGGATTTTCAACATGTGATTATGAATTCAATTAAACTGCTGTTAAATGAAGCTCAGTTATATCGTATTGTTTACACACAGTGGGATTCATCCATTCATTTATTTAATGTCATTTCTGAACTACTATGACTGTATATCCTGCCTGGTTCATTTATCTACATTCAC
Organism: Solea solea; assembly: GCF_958295425.1. Lineage (NCBI taxonomy): Eukaryota > Metazoa > Chordata > Actinopteri > Pleuronectiformes > Soleidae > Solea > Solea solea. Next base: position 22,757,865 of record NC_081152.1, on the reverse strand, counting down.
TCATACCAAAAGTCAATGCATTCACATACATATAAATACTGTATATATTAGATGGACTCAACAGTTCCACAGGTGTGTGTCTGCAGACCATAATAATCTTCCTCTCACATCCTGACCTTGTTTGAAGTCACACGTCCTCTCACTGTTGCAGGTGTTTGGTCTTGATATCTGTCAATCACACAAACTGATGAACACATGAACTGTTTCAACATTAGATTGAAATGTCAGCTCCTGCTCTCTCTCTCTCTCTTTGACAAACTGACAGTGTTGAGTTGTTTTCAGGTCATTTCATGTCCCTACATTTCATTCTATCAGCCGTGGAATATAATAATAATAATAATAATTATTATTATAATAATAACAATAATAATAATGACACAGGTATCAGTGTCCTCTGTAATCAGTTCATTATGAAAACATGAATCTAACCTGTTTATCTGTAAAAACATCAAAACATAAGAAATCTTTGACAATATTAACTCTGTGGATGTCGCGTGGCGGCCATGTTGATTTTATTCCACATGTTTTCATTGGACCAAACCACAGCGTGACGTCTTCAACACAGACCTGTGCTGTTGATTTGTTTTGGCTCCTCCCACCACAGCACTTCAGAGCACAGATCGATGTGTGTTAGCTCGAGTCCTTCAGTCTTCAGTTAATATGACTGCTGCTCTTAGTGTGTGTGTTTGCACTCCATGAGCAGAGAAGTGTGTGTTACACACACTTAGTTGAATGAAAGTCTCGTCCATTCATCTTCATTTCCAGCTCATACCTGCTGCTGCTTCTTTCAGCCCTTCATCTGTAAACATCACAGAACATATGGAACCTTCCCTGTGAGAGGATCGATTTTTACAAAGTGTGCAGCTTCATGCAGCATCCTCCACACGGCTCTGCTGTTAGTCAGTTATTTGGCACACACGTCTGCAGGCTGAATTTCAGCTGTAATAAGCAGTAATAAGCAGGTGCAACAATCCTGAGAGACAAACACTTACATGTCCACCTAAACCCACTGATTCAAACATGAACTGAATGTTGTTTTACCACAGAGGCAAAAATGAAAACTAATGACACACAATATTATTTAATGTTATTTAATTTAGTGAAAATATGCTGCTCACGAGTTTGAGTCAACTCTGAAAAATGTGCCTAATAATAGAAATTATATCCCTTTTCCCTCTAAGAAATGTAATCTAACATGTCCAGCAGTGTGTGCGTGTGTGTGTGTGTGTTTCTTAAAGATACAAAGTCAAAACTCATCTCCTGAGAAAATGAGTTTCTCTTCATCAGACCGGCTTTTTAAAAATATCCAGAGGGTATATTTAAAACCCTAAAACCAACCCAGTGTGTGTGTGTGTTGAAATATTATCCTTTACTATTTTTATTATATTAAGTATTCACATGAAGCACATGAGCAGCATGTCTAATCAAGAACACATCAAAGACACAGTAAAGTGTGTCACTGTCAGTCTTTAAAGTGACACGTTGAATCCAGTTGAATTCTCAGCGCCACCTTAAGTGGATTCAGAAAAACACATGGAAGTGAAAACTGTGGGTTATTGTGAATGTTTTATTTCTGTCCAAAACAAAAGTTCAGTTTAAAAAAAGACATGAAAGTTTGGGTCAGCAGTGAATGTTCGTCAGTCAGTTTGGGATTCACATAAGTAATTCATGTCATTTTCATTCCCATTATTCATTTGCACCCAGCTGAGTTCTGCTGCTGCTGCTGCTGGAGTTTGTTTGTGTCACACTTTTCATCTCTTTCTTCTTCTTCTGCCTAAAAATGAGCTGAAGCCGTTGAGACCAGGTCCTGAAGCAGATCAACTTTGGAATCTATTGCAATACTAAACTGTTAAAATGTTAAAAAATGAAATACTTACACACTTTGAACATACATATTTTCTTTGACCATTCCAGTGAGTTGATAAATGAAGACACATGGCTGTGTGTAAATGTCAAGTATGAACCTTTATTCTCCAAAATCAGTGAACACACAAAGACAACATCACCGTAAGCCCACACACACTGTCAGATACACACAAGACTAGTCAATTCCTTTTCATGACAAAAGTCACTGGTAACAAATGACATCTAAATATGTTTGTATTTGTGTGTATGAGAGGTTTGTGTTGAGTCATCGTCGTGATAAAAGCTGTTTACATCATCATTGTGTGACTGAATGAAAACGACAGCATGTGTGTGGAGAGTCAGCAGGAAACGGCAACAATAGGGAAGACAATTTGAAACCCAGCGACGCTTTCATGGAAAAAGTGTTTCATTACTGTCGTCAGGGATTTCAGAGAATTCAGAAACGGTTGGTTCTGTATCCACTGCTGCAGATGTTCAGTGAAGAGAGCGTCATCGTCACGAGAGGTTCTGTTCTACAGGACCAGAGACAGAACACACAGGTCATCAACATGACACTGACAATACAAATCAGTGACTAAACCCACGGCTCTAATTAATTACAGGTGAAAAAAACTAAAGACGAGCCATAATTATGAATGAATGAAAACATTTCAAACTGCTGGTTCTTTCACTTTATCACTGACTTAGGTTCCAGTGTCGATCACAGTGATTAATCGTTGTCTTTGCACATATTCATGGTGCCCAGAGGATGAATTCTACCCTGTGTCCTCTGACTATATATATATAGACCTGCAAAGAATGCATGGAGAAGCCCAACTGGACGATGATGGAACAGCAAAATCATTTTGGAGCATGCCTCCAAATAATCACGTTTACCTGGGGCCATACGGTAAAACTGTTGTTTGATCGGTCGAGCATCCCCCACATCGATATCATGTTCGATCCAGTCAGTCTGCGAAGGAATGTCACCAAACATGCAAGAAAATGTATGCACCAACTCAGACAGCTCATCACGCTTGGGCTTTGGCAAGTTACCAAGTGATTCTGAATTTTTTAGTCTCCCATACAACAAGCTTTCATCAGGCTCTGGTACTCTAATCTCCATCATGCCCCAAACCCTCTGAAGCTACAGCAAGAGCTGGACGCACGCCCTTTTTCAGGAGTGCATCAACTTCACGCTTGTAATATGGTTTCAAGAGATTCACATGGCAGAGACGCTTAGTCTTCCTCCGTCCTGGTGTTGCAACAATATAGTTAAAATCAGAGACTTTCTCAGTGACTGTGTACGGACCTGCAAACTTGGCCTTGAAAGGTGAACCAACTATAGGCATAAGTGCAAGGACCTGGTCCCCTGGATTGAACTCATGGCGCTCTGTACGACGGTCATACAATACTTTCATTCTCCTCTGGGACAGGCCCAGCTTTTCTCTCGCCATGCAACCGGCCACAAACAAATGATGTCTAAACGCATTCACATATTCCACCAGGTTAGTGGGTGGATTCATATCCACACAGTCTCCCTTCAGCACAGCCAGGGGACCACGCACAGCATGTCCAAAGACCAACTCATTTTGGCTGAAGCCTGTACTCTCCTGTACTGCCTCCCTAGCGGCCAACAGAAGCCATGGCAACCCCTCCTCCCAGTCTCTATCTAACTCTGTGCAATACGCACGCAGAAGAGACTTAAGAGTCTGATGGAAGCGCTCCAAATCACCCTGGCTCTGCGCATGATAAGCCGATGATTGATTCTGCATAATACGCAGAAGTGTCAACACTTGCCGAAACATTTTAGATGAAAAGACCTTGGTCACTTTGGACCACCTGAGGAATGCCAATTATCGGAAATGAACTGAGCCAATGCCTTAACCACAGCCTTCGTTGTAATTGACCTCAAGGGATACGCCGCCGGATATCTGGTGCTTTGACACATCACTGTGAGCAGATATTTACAGCCAGCTTTGGAAGATGGTAACAGTCCCACACAGTCCACAATGAGGTGTGTAAACGGTTCACTCACAACCGAAATAGGCTGCAGTGGTGCAGGCTTGACCTTCTGATTAGGCTTTCCTGTGAGCTGACATGTCAGGTTTTAATATACGTGGAAACATCCCGCTTGACACGCCGCCAAAAGAAGTGTTTAAGGATGTTGAGGTACGTTTTGCGCACACCAAAGTGTCCACACTCATCATGTGCCACTGTCAAGACAAGAGGGCGGAATTTAACTGGCACCACCATCTGGAAAACATCAGCATCCACACCGTTTTCACTCACAGGAACCCACTTTCTAAACAGCAAGCCATTATACAAGAAGTATCCATTTGCAGCACTACTTATCTCCGAGGACGGCAAGACACACTCAAATAGGTCTTTCAAGGAGGGGTCATTACTTTGCTCCTGCACCACCTCGCTATGTGACAGTGACACAGGGAGCTCTGACAGCGATGGAACCTCCAACAATATATCACTGTCGCCGTCAGATGACGCGTCAGGGTCTGACTTCCTCATAGCGCGCGTAATTACGCATAATGGCAAGACTTCTGGAGTGCAACCAGAGCCTTCAGACACAAAATTAGATGGACAAGATGTAACCACAGGTGAGGGAGGAGTGTCAGTCCACACTCTGCCACCAGCCAAACCGTTGCCCAAGATAAAATGTACACCTTCCATAGGCAACGCTGGCCGCACACCAACAGCCACCTCACCATTAACCAGCTCACAGTTTAAAAATCATCTTATGCAAAGGAACAGGAAGAATTTTCAGCCCCATCCCACGACTGAGAACACAGCCACCAGTATCTGTCTCTCCGGACAAAGGCAAAACAGAGTCGACAATGTAGGAATCGTAAGCCCCCGTATCCCTCAGGATTTTTATCGGGACCTTAACATCACCTCCTACAAGTGACACAAACCCGTCCCGAATGAAAGGAGCATAAGCCGCCAAAACACTAGGTTCACAAGCATGAGAGACCGGCACCTCCGAAACACAGCAGCTTCTAACCGGGGCAGCGAATGCAGCAGGCTTCGCTCTCACTCCCCTGGTTTTAGCCTTAAGCACAGGACAATCTGCCTTCCAGTGCCCTTTCTCGTGACAATAATTACAAAAGTTACCACTGTCAGCGTTGCCACCTGCTTTAAAATCAGATTCCAAAACAACTTTCTGAGCGCTCTCTGAAACTGTTCTTGTGAAGCAACGTATACTCATCTGCTGATACTGCAGCAGCAGCAGCGGTAGTGACTTTCTGCTCTGTGATATATTTCGCAATGCGCTCTGGAAGAGAATTCTTAAGCTGCTCCAGAATCATCAAATCACACAGATTCTCAAATGTAGTGACATCAAGCGCAGATAACCACCGTTTAAAGTGAGTTGACAGATCCCTAACAAACTCTACGTATGTTTGGCCGTTTTTCCTCTCCCAGGACCTAAAGCGTTGGCGATATGCCTCGGGCACGAGCTCATATGTCTTCAGAACCGCAGATGTTATTTTAGAATAGCTAGAGCTATCCTCAAGACTTAAAGAGGAATAAGCCTCTTGTGCTTTCCCTGAGAGGACACACTGGAGCAAAAGGGCGCAGTCTGCATCAGGCCAGTTTCTAGCTGTAGCCACACAATGAAAAAAAGGTGTCTGGATCCCTGTCATTAAACTGAAGTTATTCACATCAAAGCGATGAGCAGAAGAGCTGGCCACCTGTCTGCCCTGATCCTCACCAGACAACATGCCATCTCTGACCAAAGCCAAGCGCTGCCTCTCCAGGTCTAATTTCGCCCTCTCCGATTCCTGGCAGATTCTCTCTACTTCAAGTTGCTTTTTTATCTCCAATTCATGTTTCATTTGCAAAACCAAAATCTCTTTTTGCTGCTCGAAAGTTAACCCCTGTGTCTGAAAATGTAAAGCAGCAGGACTTAGAGACTCCCTTTTGTCTCCAGGCATCAGTCCCTCCTCAATCAATTTTGGTTTTATAGCTGCTTTAATGTTTTCTTTAAGGCGTTTGTCTCCGACAATGACCACTGAGAAATGCTCAGCAACCAAGAGCAACTGCTCCTTTGTAAACGAATCTAATAACTCCTGAGATGGAGCAGCAATAAAGTCTCTAATTTCAGACATTTTCAATGTGTACAAAGTTGAGAAACTGAGCAAATCAAATTTTACGCACTCAACTGGACCGAACAGACACAGCGCTTACCCGTGCGCACTAAAAATAATCCTCAACCCGGTTTGGAGTTTCCCCGCTATCTAACCACAAGTCCCGTTAACTAAGCTCCCCCCTAGTCTTCATGTGGCCACTTATGGTGGGTATTTACGCACTAACGACCGCTGGATCAGGAGAGCGACTAGCGGACTAGCAACTCTCCCGAAACCACGGACATGCTCCCAAGCAAAGCTTCAGCCACGTTCGCCACAACACTATCCCCCAACCAGCTCAACAAACTCAAAGGAGAACGTCGCTACAGCCTAACGGGAAAACTCCTCGCCAGTTCACACACAACTACACACGGGGCAACACAGTATCATCAGGCCCTGCTGCTTCCAGCGTAAACAACGAGCAAACAAACTGGTCTCTCTGCAAAATCGGGTAAGAAACAACTCAACAAACGCTTCACACCACTAAAGCCATACACAAGTTATTCAACTTACCCTACAAAGCCATCCCCGAAGAATCGTCCTTCCCCTCAAACCCGCACACAGTCCCACGCGAGCAGACAATAGCTTACCTGCACCGGTAAACAAAGGAACAAAGGCCCTGAGCGCACAAACTACAAACTCACAAATCCTACCCGGAAATGTGGACAAAACGGGAGAAAAAAAAAAAAAGGCTGGACGAGCCCCCAATATGTCAGAACCCGGCTCCTAGGCCATGACATATGGGAAGAGACGCAATGGATGGCAGGAAAGTAAACATATTTATTATAACAAAATAGACAACTAAACAATAATTTGCAAATATTGGTCAGCCCGTGGCCAAGTGGAAAGGGAACTTGACTTGTAACCGGAAGGTCGCCGGTTCAAATCCCCACCCGGCCATAAAGGGCTGGGGTACCCCTGAGCAAGGTACCCAACTCCCAATGCTCCTAGGGCGCTACTCAGTGTGGCAGCCCACTGCTCCTAATTTCTAGGATGGGTCAAAATGCAGAGGAATACTTTCCCTAAGGGGATTAATAAAATGTAACTTTATATGGAGTGTGTCAGTCAGTGATATCAGCCATTTAAGTGTGGGTGCGTGAAGAATGAAGCGTATGGTGTTGCGGAGTGAGAACAGAACCAGAATCAAACAAACAAAAGGCCTGCAGCTGGTGGAAGTGTCAAAAACCAGACAGAGCCCGAACAGCACTGGGGGAGGGCCTTTTATCCTCTGTGGCAGCAAGGCACAGGTGCTCCAAATTCAGCTGGCTGCCACACCCACACTCTCCCAGGTACCCATAGATCTACGGGGAAAATACACTCATACCTTGACTAGGCAGGGGCCGTCACAATACACATTACATTACATATATTACATATACATTAAGCGTATCAAATCAAATGTCAGAAATCTATTTGACACTTTCCCGTGAGATTTGATTGCACATGATTCATCTTTATCACAAATGGCAGCCCGTGGCCAAGTGGAAAGGGAACTTGACTTGTAACTGGAGGGACGCTGGTTCAAATCCCAAGCCAAAAAGGGCTGGGGTACCCCTGAGCAAGGTACCCAACCCCCAATGCTCCCCGGGTGCTACTCAGTGTGGCAGCCCACTGCTCCTAATTCTAGGATGGGTCAAATGCAGAGGGATACTTTCCCTAAGAGATTAATAAAATTAAATTCTAATTCAGATTGTCAATCTATGGCTACTGTGACTTTTAAATGACTGCAAAACTCTGATGATGAATTAAGATATATCACAGTACTTTGCATTTCCTCTCAACTGGTCAATCAGTTTCATGTTGTCATGATGAAGAAAATAATAATTGACCAGTTAATGTGTAAAAACATCTTAATATAAGGGATTGTAATTAAGAGATAAATGGAACACTGCCAATGTCTCGTCATCAAAGACTGAGATTAAAGAAATGTGTTTTTTTGTAATAATCCCAACTATAACATAATCTAAAAAGAAGTAACAGTAAAAGTAGACTTCAGTTTTTTTTTATTTGTTTTGGGAACGTTTCTCATATATTTTGTTAATATATTAAAAGGTGAACATTTTGAAGTACTTCACATAATTAAAATGTAATCGTTGCTGTTTAGGCTGTTGTTGTTATTGGACCCTGGCAAACGTTGCTGTTGCCAAGGTAATAACTAACACAGAGATTCAACTGCAGCTCAAATCTCAACAAAATGAGAAGCCTTTTCACGATATTAAGCCCAACCTCAGTGTGATGGGGACATTTGGATGTGAGATCAATGAGATTATGTATGTATCACTATCAGTGTTTCAGTTTAAATCTGAATCTCTCAGATGATCTCTTTATCACTCTTCCTGATCCTGGCATACACCCCACTCAGGAAAACTGCTCCCACCACTACAAAGACAGTTAAAACCTGGCCAGAGGGAGCCTCCCAGCAGCTACAGGCTTGTTTCAGGAGGACCGACTGGGGTACTGTCACTGTTCACCCAGACCTGGAGGTGTTCAGTGACAGTGTGCTGAGCTATATTAAACACTGCACAGTCACTGTTGCAGTTGAGAAACACATCCCGGTCTATCCCAACCGGAAACCCTGGATGACCGGTGAGGTCCAGAAGCTGTTGAAGGAGAGAAACACAGCCTTTCTGACAGGTCTTCACAGGTCTGGCGACGTGGCTCTCTACAGCTCAGCCCGCGCCAACCTGAAGAGGGGCATCCGAGAGGCCAAGTTGGACTATAAGAGGAAGATTGAGGACCACCTGCAGAGCAACAACAGCAGGCAGGTGTGGTTGGGCATCCAGCACATCACTAACTACAGGACCAACCTGGGTCCTGTAGTCGGTGACGCATCACTGACAGAGGAGCTTAACCACTACTTCGCCCGGTTCGAGGTGGAAACATCAGAGGTCTCCGGACCTCACCCAGGAAGCGACAACTCCACCTTCAGGGTGGAGGATCACGAGGTGAGGCAGGATTTTTAACCAGTCCTTGTGCCAGTCCATACCAGGAAAAGTGCACTGCCAGTTAATCCTGAACTGCATGCAAGATGCAGTGGATAGACAACTCCAGGAGCAGCAAGCAGGTTTCCGACCCAAGCGATCCTGCGCCAAACAGATCTTCACTCTGAGACGCATTATAGAAAAGTGCAATGAACTACAAACGTTACATGTCATTTAACCCCACTTGCCATCAGCTTTATCGATTTCACTAAAGCATTTGCTGCCTTTGACAGCAAATGTGTGAGAAAAATCTTGGGTATCAAGTGGACCGACTTCATCTCAAACAAAGACATCATAATTCAAGCAAAACGGCAACCAGTGTCCTCAATCATATGTAAACGATGGTTGAGCTGGCTAGGACATGTTGTTTGACTCCCACCTGAGAGATTTGCTAATCAAGTCCTTCAATGGAAACTACAAGGCCGGAGAAGGAGGGGTCGTCCAAAGATGAGCTGGCAGCAGACGATTGACAGAGATCTCAAGACAGTGAACAGGAGATGGAAAGATGCCATCAGACTGGCTGTAGACAGTACATGCTGGATTTTTCTAACTGCCTCATGCGTCGCACGACGTGGGAGCCTCTAAGTCTAAGTAAGTCTTGTGCCAGTCCACCGTCCCGTCCTGTCTTAAATCATCCATCATAGTCCCTCTCCCCAAAAAACAGACCATCGACAGCCTCAATGACTACAGGCCAGTAGCATTGACTCCTGTGGTAGTGCTTCGAGAAGCTCATCAGGAACCACATCATGACCTTCATCCCCCCCTCGTTCGACACACACTAGTTTGCCTACAGAGCTAACAGGTCTACAGAGAACACCCTGACCACTGCTGCCCTGTCCCACCTAGAACATCAGGGGAGCTATGCACGGATGCTCTTTATAGACTTTAGCTCTGCCTTCAACACCGTCCTCCCCCACAGACTGGTGACCAAGCTGTCGGACATTGGACTACCACACTCCACCTGCCTCTGGATTAAGGACTTTCTGATAGAGCGCATCCAGAGGGTCAGAGTGGGCCCCCACCTGTCCACAGCCATCAGTCTCAGCACTGGCTCACCACAGGGCTGTGTGCTGAGCCCCCTCCTTCACACACTCTACACCCACGACTGCACCCGGGCCCACCAAAGCAACACTGTAGAGAGTGTACTGAGCTACTGCCTCTGTGCATGGTTTTCCAGCTGCACAGTAGCACAGAGGAAAGAGCTCCAGAGGGTCATACGCTCTGCCCAGCCAATAGTCGGAGGCTGTCTCCTCCCACTGGAAGATCTGCACAACTCCAACTGCCCCAAGAGTTCTGCTAGGATCCTCCAAGACCTCTCTCACCCTGGACACGGACTGTTTGACTGTTTCTACCCTCAGGCAGACGTTTTAGATGCATAAGGTCACGCACAAACAGACTTAAAAACAGCTTCTACCCGTCAACCATATCTCTACTAAATGCTGCTAAATAAACATGTGCAATAATTCAGTACAACTACAGTGCAATATAATAATGTGCAATATTCTCTTTCATTCATTCATCCATTTCATTCTTATATCATAGTAGGTCATAGTATTGTAGTTGTATTTATATTTCTTTTATATATATTTTTTTTTTCATATCTTTTACATTTTATTTATTTTTACTTTTTACTTTTATACGTAAATTCCATACCGGCACTGAATGTGGACACTTTTTGGTGCAATGCGAGTTGGACAATGACAATAAAGTTTTCTGATTCTGATTATTACAACGTTATGGCTCATGAAGGAGTGATTTGTGTCACTGTCATTTGAACTGAAAATCTGTTCAGGGATAATAAAGAGAACTTTGAACTTTGAACAGCCTCAGTCTGTAAATCTACCCTCTTCATCCAATCAGGAGCCAGAACTCCACAAAGAGGCGGAGCTTTCCTCTCAAGTGCTTGTGAAGTTTGGCTGTTTATGATGAAAAAAATGGACACGTCACAGTCTCTGACAGCAAAGATGTGTTGTACTTGTTAAACTGAGAGCAGATAATAAAATAAACATTTGCATTTAATGAAGTCATTATAGCTCTTGTTGAATGGAGCGAGCCAGTTTGGAATGAAACAATCACTGGAACAAAGTTCATTCACTCATTCACTGTATTGTACTCCAGTTTTTCATCATCAGCTGCTGAGATTGTTCCACATAAACGCTGCAAAACACACTTTGATTAAGAATGTGTATTATAACCAGGATCAGCAAATATTCTTTTTTTATTTCCAGCTTGTTCTTGTCCATCTTTTAATTTCTGGCAGAGAAGAAAAACTGAAACATCTTTGTCACATTTTGCTTTAATTTTCACTTATTAAAGTTTATTTTCAAACTAAATATTTCACACACGATCACCTGAGATCATGTATGTTGTGATTTGGCGCTATACAAATACAATTTAATTGAATGGAATGTGTGTATTTGTTTGTTTACATGTGTAAATATTCACTTCTCGGCCACCGTAGCTTTGACCGGTTGGGGTGAAAGGAAAAATGGGGGACAGAGGAGAAGAGGGGGAGAGAGGAGAAGAGGGGGAGAGAGGAGAGGAGGGGGAGAGAAAGGACAAGAGGGAGATGAGGTAGAGTCAGAAGAGAGAGACCAGGAGCAGATACACAACAACTGTATCGAGTTATAACTGTATAGAGTCAATGATGACATGTTTATACAACTATTATATCATTTATATAAGCAGCAGCTAAAGAATATTACTGATATCAACTTTAATGATAGCATAATAATAATGGTGATGTTATGTGGATCTGGATCCTGCAACCTGCAACATGAGGACAAAGAGAGAGAGGAAGGAAAGACACAAACTAGGCAGAGAAAGAACAAGGTTAATGACATATAATGAAGTCATCTTCATACCCTGAGTGTGAGAGAGTGCAGTCTAGGTCTGAGATGGTCCAGGTGTCCACATGTGACATGAGGGAAGTGACTTTAAACATAAGAATAGTAACATGTTGATGTTATAACAACAGATTTATTCAGCTCATATTTCTCTGACCCACACATGAATTTTACAAACACTCACAGTCTATATTGTCACATGTGTATAACGTTGTTATTATTTGTCGTTCAGATGTAGAATAATGGAATAATGCTGACTCTGTGATTAGATGAACTGCAGTGTAGTGTGTGTTTGTCATGTTGTTTTGTTTGATCATCACTTCTGCTGAGAGAGAAGGAAACGGCTTTGTTTGTTGCTGCCTTTTATGAACAAGTATAAAGGTGCATTAAATGTCATGTTTCCATGATGAATTCCTCCCAAAAGCAAAAAGCCCATTAAACCTTTCCCACAAGGTTACAGGCTCCACCAAAGGGCCTGAAGGCGAAATCAGATTCCAGGACAGTGAATCCCACAGGTCCTGCAGAGACTGTCACCTTCTGATTACTTGTTGTTTCTCTGCTCCTGCTGCCTGACAACAGCCTCCCTGCTGTGAATAATTAAGGTTTGCAGGCTTTCTCTTCGCTCTATTCCCACTGCAGGATCAGGAGAGACGTGCTCCTCTGCATGTCTGTGGAGGGTTTATTTGCAGAGATCAGACAAACAGCTTTCACAGCCGCCCCGCTGACTTCACAGCAACGCAGCTGAACTTTCACTTAGCAGATCGTAAGAAAAGGTCGTAAGAAACAAAGAAACAAAGAAACATCATACGTCGACGTGTTAACCCTGTAACAGCTGCTTTATGAAATAAACCATCTGTGTGTCTGTAAAACTGATTATATCAGGTGATTCCTTCTCTTCATGTCAGTGAAAAGTGAGGAAGGAAATATTCAATCCTTCATCCAGCACGCTGTTTGTTTATTAAGAGGACTGTAACAATCTTATTGTGTGTATTTGACGACTCATCACTGTTCTACATGTTCTGCAGTTTATGTCACGCTGTTTTGAAGAACAGAAATGAATGAAAACTGAAGTTATAGTATATATTATATAATAATATGTATAATAACATATATATATATAATTATATACATATATACATGTATATATATATACATGTATATATATACATAATATAATAAGTAGTTGGAGTCGCCCCCTGATGGATATCATGGATTATATGCAGGCTCCAAGCACTTTCACATTGGCTCTACTTTCAGTATCTGACACAGATACAGTTCACACGGTCTTTGGTGTTTAATATATAATGTATATACTGTTCAGTTTAGAATATGAATGAAGTTGTGATGATGACTGAATTTTCTTCTGAAGAAAATATCAAAGCAACAAAGTGAGAGACAACAGTTTGCTTTGCTGTTGCCTGGTGACAAAGACAAACAAGTGCACAGTTGAATGGTGAGATGGAGGATAGATTTATGAGCCCGTGTTCACTGCTCTTTAAACAGATGCATACCAGAGTGTCCTTAATGATTTATTACCTCCCAGCGGTGTGAAAATCAAAATGAATTTTAGAATGTGCTCAACTATTGAATCCACAGCTGGAAGAATGTGCTTTATGAAAGTGACATCTGAGGTTTGCTTCATTCAACCTGTACACCATTCTCATTGGTCTCACTTTCAGCCAACATGTGTATTCATTGATGATCATGATGCAGTCATAGAGCGCATGTGTAGAAAGGTTGTTGCAGTGATGGTGACATGAATCTGTCAGATGTAACATGGTATCACCACTGATTTCAACTGTAACACACATTAGAGTGAATGTTGAGCAGAAACTTGGAGAAAAATGTTCACTGACTTGTTTTTGCTTGAGTGGAGAAACGAAATACTTCGTAGAATATGAAACGTCTGAAGGAGTCAGAGGCAAAATCTACCTCTCATGATTTTTAAAAACATCTTCCAGTGAAAGTGTGGAGAGCGTCCTCCTCCCTTTGAAGTAAACTTTCTGCTGCTGATGTTCTGATGTTCGCTGCAAAACAAACTTGTTTGTGAAAGAAAGAAAGAAAATGCTGTGACTCGCGGTAAACGATCAGAAGCTCCATCGATCCACTGCACAAATGTCACTTTGTCTTGTGTGTTTGATGTTTCCAGTGGAACTGAAGCAGTTTTGCCTCTACACTCATCACTGGCACGTTGTTGTTCTTCAGACCAACGACAGCAGCAGCTCGGGAGAATGTTTCTGCCGAATCTCTGAACAATTCTGCCCGCATAGCAGCAGGGCCATGCTTTTAAAAGTTCTCTGACATCATCCTATACCTCACATTTGTCCATTTTAGGTATTCTATCTTAATATAGAAGTCACCTAGTGATAGACAGAGAAGACCAAAATGGTCCCCCTCTGTCTCCCATTGTCCAGGTGTCTTGTCCCTGAAAAACAAGCATAGTTGCTAAACTATATATATACATACATTCTCTGGGCTGTGTCCAGGCCTGACCTATAGACCTCTGTTGTGAACCTGTTGTAAACTGTCATAGGTGATGCATCTAAACCCCAAAATAACCCTCTCATGAGAGATCCTCTGTTTGCTCCTCAATGCAATGGAAGGCACATCTTTAACACATTCAAGACCAAACTTAGCTGTGTTAATGTGTTCATCTAAGTTAATGCACTTGTCATTATGCACATGTTCACACCCAGTTTGACGACGTCACACAGTCAAACCCAGCGTCTGACCCTGAAAGCATCAAAGTAGTATTTGTGTCATGCCCCGCCTTAAACCCGTGGCTCCTCCTCAGCTCAGCCTTTGTATTTCCATCACCAGAGAACATGGTTGGCTCTGGTGTCTCCTCACTGCTGTGCTCTCCTGTGTGCATGCTGCCACTGATGCTTCTCCTCTCTGCTGTTTGGAAATGATCGCCTCCTCTACTGCCGGCACCACAACTATTCTCCTCTTGTTTGTTAACACTTTATAGGAAACAGTAAAAACTGCCATGTCTCCTCTTTTGCCTGCTCTTGGCTCTAAACTGACTCGTAACGATCTGTGTTTGCAGTACTTGTCATTTATTTTTTTATTTGTGAATGTTTTGAATCAAAATACCTGCCAGAAAAAAACGTGTGTTTATTAGAAGCATATTAACATGATCACATGTTTGATAGTGAATCAAAGAAATGAGAATATAAACGGTGACATTTGATTTATCTTTAAGGTCACAGCAGTGGTGTAAATAATAAAACTGAAAGCATGACATGCAGGTGATAAAATATGATTGACAGTCTGAGCACATATCAGTAAACATCACGTGTCAGACCTAAATAAAACATGTTTCTATGGAATAATCCACATAACAGGGACCATCTGGAGATGATGGATGGAACAATCCACATAATCTATGAGTCGTTCTTTCCCATAGAGTTGTTTTAGATGAGAGTCATTTGTGACAAATATTGTAAATAATACTTTAGTCATTGTTCTCTCAAAGGAAAATTGAACACACAAAAGAACAGCAAAAAATCTTCAAAACAGATAAAGAGCACATTTATCATTTAAATAAATATTACTCACGACACAGTAAAACCTGAATCATAACAACTTTTTAATTCATTCATGAAAATGTTGACATTTTAATTAAACTTATGATTAAAAGTTTGTGTTTGAGTTGTACATTTCCTTCTCACCTTTAAGCACTTTGGAAAATAATTCTAAAAATAAATGATGTGTTTTCCTGTCGCCACATATTAGAATCAAACATTTGCGCATGAATATTTCAAGTCCAGTGAAATCTCAGTGCTAATAAATGGAAAAACAACACATGGTCAGAGAAGTGTGTGTGATCACCGTAGACACACACACACACACACACACACACACACACACACACACTGCTGTGAAAGCAGTCAGCCAGCAGCAGCTGGAGGAAAAGGTTGTACGACTTTATTAAGCGTCAGGCTGCAGAATCAAATTTCATGCTTTGGTTTGCTCGTCCTCATCAGTGCGTGAAAATAGCTCCTGCACAACGATGTTAGTCTTTCTTTTTTATTATTTGCACGTTGCAGATTTGAACCGTGGACGATCCTGCTGTTCTCCAACCAGGACCTCATCCACTCTTTCTTCACCTCCACCCTCCTTCACATCCATCTCTTCTCCTCCAAAGAAACACAAGTCAAATGTTAGAATGTAATGCATTGTTCCATTTTTCCTCTTTGATCTCCTTCGGTACGACACGCACACACACACACACACACACACACACACACACAGACCCTTCAGACAATGATACTTAATGACAGCAAACACACATATCTTTGTAAAATCATAATTTTCACTCATGTTCCTGTTTGTTTGCATGTGTTGTGTAATTCAGCTGATGTGTGTGTACAACAACACAACAACACACACATGCATGTGTGTGTTGTTGTGTGTGTTAGCAAACACTGCAGCTTTGTTTATGTGCAACTGAATGAACAGATGATATTTCAAACTGTAGCTTCGGCTTTAGAAAAAAAGAGATGATAAGGAATGATTCATGTACTTCACATCTCATAAATAAAAAGGTATTTTAAGAATAAATAAAAATAACTATTGAGCTCAATTATGGACTCAGTTAAATCTACAAGAGATAAAATATGATCATTTTCAGTCACAACTTGAAAAACTCCAAAAAGTCTGGAAACATGTTTTATTTTAAGAGGAACAAACGATGGAGGAGAAGAAGTCGGGGACGTTTCATCAAAGCTTTTTAAAATAGATTTGAGTATGATTTCATAAGCAGTGACTGATAAGCCCCAAATGATTCAGTTAATAAAACAACATAATCATTCTTCCGTCAGGAATGTGTGAGTCTCACTTTGTTCTTGAGACTCACGAACAAACTGAAGAAAGAAAGAAAGAAAGAAAGAAGTGACCATGTCACATGAGCATTCAGTCTCTGCAGTGATACACTGTCTCCTCTGAAGAGTAAATAATTGTTAATTCAGTGTCTCTGTCAGTAAGCAGGTCAGCCTGATGTCTTCTGCTTCTCTTCTCTTTCGCCACCAGCTACACATTTGTGTCAGTCTTTTCACTGGGAGCAAAATAATTTGCTGTTTCCAGAGCAGATGCCACAGAAGACTTGGCCTGCAGACATCCAGCAGTGAAACATCAGCAACAACAAGCTGCAGCAGGAAAAGACTCACAACCACAGCAGAGACAAGCAAACACTTTTCACATCACACACAAAAACACACAAGAACACACGAGAGCACCAGGGTTTTCTCCAATGCTCTGCAACTAAACTGAAGGTTATCGAGGACAGAGAGACATTCAAGGACCACAACAAGACAAAGACAGATTTATATAATGTATAAATATAAACACATACATATATACATATATATGTGTATATACAGTACTGTGCAAAAGTTTCAGGCACCACTGGCTGTGTTGTTTTTTCTGTGATCATGTGAAGTGTGTGTGCAGTGATGCGACTTAAAGCTGCTCTTATATATTAGTGAGCTGTGGATGAGTTGAGCTCATGCTACATGTGTATGTCATGCTCAAGCATATGTTGAATAAACCTGGTGTAATAGACGTTTTTACAGCAGGAACAAACTCAGGATTTACCAGTAACATGAATGAAGGTTCCACCCCAGTATTAACAGAGCTGTGTTATTGTTCAAGTGTAAGGGTACATCACGCTAAATACCTGACACCTGTAGAGGATTTTTATTTTTTTATTTTAAAAACAACACAAACACAAACACTCATTTAAATGACGACAAAACTATAAAGTAGTCACTACATTATTAGTCCACACTCGCTGATGTCCTGTGTGTAATTACAAAGCAAAGACACAGTGATGAGGAATGAGCTGGTGATAAAGAGCTGCATGGATTTATGTCGCGTCCCAAACACGGAACACAATTCAGAGAAGGGAACAGACATCAAGGAGCCGTCACGACAGACAGTCAGCTCTTATATCAACGATCAACAGACCCAAATAAAGCCCTGATCCACCGAGTGATCACAGAACCTTCATCACAAAGGCACAAACATGTGTTTTCTGTGTGTGAGACTCTGAATGACATCATATTTTTATAGAATTTAAACTTATACATATTCTTTAGTTATAATGTTGCTTCAGTAAAAGACAGACAATCAAGAGCGTTGATGCTGATTCACCTGAGAAGATTCAGCACTTTTAGTTTTAGGTTTCTCATTAAAGCTCAACAAACAACAGGATGTCGTCCATCTTTATATTAATTCATCCTTTCATTAATCCATCCTTTCATCCAAGTGTCCAGAGTAGAATAGAAGGTCACGTATCAGTAATAATGTCCATCGTTGAATAAATGATGAGTATTAAAAATCACGTGTTTTAAAATGTCCACATTTCACTGCACTGTAAGTATGAGAGGATGAATGTGTGAACATTCACCCACACAGTGACACGAGATGATAATATTAGATACATCAAGTTCTTCTTCTTCTGTGGTGACGGAGTTTAAATGTAGTGCCACCTACTGCACGTGTGTTTACACTGCGCACACACACACACACACACACAGAGATGTTGGACATTCATGACTTGAGGGGACATTCCATTGACTTACATTCATTTCCTTGAAACTTAGTCTAACCTTAACCACAATTACTACTGGCCTAATCCTAACCCTTACCCTAACCTCAACCTAACCTTAAAACATATCTTCACCTTAAAATGTAGTCATTTACATTGTGAGGACTTGATTTTTGTCCCCACAAGGAAGACAAGTCCCCATAATGTGACTGTGTAAACAGTTTTAGGTCCCCACAACATCAGTAATACTGGCACACACACACAGACACACACACACACACACTTGAGTGAGCTTGTAAATCATGTGACCAACATCAGTGGAGAAGCTGACTCAGCATCTGTCCACAGAGGCTTTGGGTAAGAGGGTGAATTCTTCAAACATAATAATATATTCATATTAACCACAGACATGTGAATTCATCTTCATGAGCCTACTTTTTATTTCATTTAGTATTAGTATTAATAATATTATAATAAATAAATAAGAATAAACGAATGAGTTCTTGAAGTCTGCTCCATCTCTGCCGGTGCAGTCAGCATGTGTGTGTGTGTGTTACTGTAACCATGACGACCAGTATGGAGGGCAGTTCCAGCAGATGCTTAAATGTAAGATTTGAATGCAGAGGCAAACAATACACTTCTTTAGGATGACGCACAGCAATGCTCATGTTGCCATGGCAACAGCTTTGTTTTTACAGTTTTGTCCAAAGTCGTATTTTTAATTAGACAAATAAAAAACGAGCAAACTGTTATAAAAGTATCATGAATAAAATGTGACTCTCAGGTGATGAGCCGTCTCTAATGAAACACGAGTTTCAGAGACTGGTGCTTCTTCTCTCCACTTCACTGTTTCTCTCCCTCACACAGTTACACCCACATGCAGTGAATTATGTGTGAACTGTGCTGAGCTGCACTGCATCAGCACTCCGTGAAACAAAACAAGGTCAAGTTATATATAAAAATTAATTAAAGCTGTGTTTTTGAGTTAGAGGAGGAAGAAAAATACCTTTAAATTCAAAAGCAAGTCCCTGGAGGAAACGTTTATGCAACTGTTGTCACGTGTTCTTGTAAAGTGGGACACTGGACTTCAAACACAAATACCTTTTTATACCAGTGTAACCTGCATATCTCTACAGTGTATTCATCGACCTGGATACATATACATGAACATAGCCACAGAGTTATTCTGGTTTTACCTACTTTATTTACAGTGTATTTACGTTTATTAACAATAATAAGAATAAGAATGATAATAATAATAATGATAATAAGCTCTTTGTTGTCTTTTACACTCGACTTCACTCAGTGTTTCATTTAATTTTAATTCACACTAGCAGAACTGGACTCTGGGTGAGAGAGAAACTAACCCTGCAAACACATAACATTTGTGAGAATTTCCCTTATTGGATTATTGGTGTTTATATAAAAGTTAGAGCATGAATAATCTCTCTCACACACACACACACACAGAGATAAGAATAAAGTGTTCATTCAGCTCAGACCTGAACTGATTTCATGTATCACGTTCTCTGTCTCCTGGAACCACAGGTGTTACAGGTGCATCTCCAGGTCCTGAGCATGTGATGCAGCTTTGTTATTAAAGGACCAGCTGATGCACAGAAGCTAATGTGGGAGAGATACGATCAAACATCTCAGCAGCATTTTTATCAACTGGAGGATTTTCAGCTTTTATTTGGATCCCGACAATAAGGGATTACAGTAATCCAGTGTAGAGGTAACACATTCGTGTGCTAATGTTGCTGGTTTCTTTTGGATACAAGGTGTTCATCATTTACATAAGACTGTGAAGAGAAAACACAGCTGCAGGTAAATGCACATAATAACAACAATAAGAATATCACCTGACTATCAGAATATTATTCATTGTCAGTGATTTGTCTTTAATCCTAATCCCATGTGACAGCCATTTCTCTCAAACCCATTAGCATAACCATTAACATCCTTATTAGTTTGAGAGTTTTAAAAAAAAATCTTGACTAAAATCTATTTCTTAAACTTTCATTCTTACCATTTTAATTGATTTCCCACAATACTGTGAGTGTGTTGTTTTTTAAAGTGCTTCTGTGTGTGTGTGTGTGTGTGTGTGTGTGTGTGTGACAGCTCTGATAAAGTATATTAAGTGTAAAATATTGACTGAATTTTCTATATTCAAAAACAATATGGAGAGAGTGTGTGTTCATATGTTAATGTAATCATGTGCTCATGTGCTCATGTGCTCATGTATTCATGTATTCATGTGCTCATGTGCTCATGTGTTCATATGTTAATGTATTCATGTGCTCATGTATTCATGTGCTCATGTCTTTATGTGCTCATGTGTTCATGTGCTCATGTGTTCATATGTTAATGTCTTCATGTGCTCATGTGTTAATGTCTTCATGTGCTCATGTGTTAATGTCTTCATGTGTTTATGTGCTCATGTGTTCATGTGTTAATGTCTTCATGTACTCTGGCGCTCATGTATTCATGTGTTCATGTGCTCATGTCTTCATGTGCTCAAGTGTTCATTTGTGCATGTGCTCATGTGTTCATGTGCTCATGTGTTCATATGTTAATGTCTTCATGTGCTCATGTGTTAATGTCTTCATGTGTTTATGTGCTCATGTGTTCATGTGTTCATGTGTTAATGTCTTCATGTACTCATGTGCTCATGTATTCATGTGATCATGTGATCATGTGTTCATGTCTTCATGTGCTTATGTTCATGTGCTCAAGTGTTCATTTGTGCATGTGCTCATGTGCTCATGTGTTCATGTGATCATGTGATCATGTGTTAATGTGCTAATGTCTTGTGTGTTCATGTGTTTATGTCTTCTTGTGCTCATGTCTTCATGTCTTCATGTGCTCATGTTCATGTGCTCAAGTGTTTACAGCTTCATGTTGTCATCAGAGGGCCGCGGCTGCTGTGGCCTCAGCCATCAATCGGATCGCCTGCAGGTTAATGGCCAAGTTGCATATTGTTCATGTGATCATGTGTTCATTTGTTCATGTGCTCATGTGTTCATTTGTTCATGTGCTCATGTGTTCATGTGATCATGTGATCATGTGTTAATGTGTTAATGTCTTCATGTGCTCATGTGCTCATGTGCTCATGTGTTCATGTGCTCATTGTCCCATGTGTTCATGTATTCATGTGCTCATGTGTTCATGTGCTCATGTGTTCATGTATTCATTTGTTCAAGTGTTCATGTGTTCATGTGCTCATGTGTTCATGTGTTCATGTGCCCATGTGCTCATGTGTTCATGTGCTGCGATCATAAATTCCCACTGTTAGCTTCTGTGCTGTAATTTACAGCTTCATGTTGTCATCAGAGGGCCGCGGCTGCTGTGGCCTCAGCCATCAATCTGATCGCCTGCAGGTTAATGGCCAAGTTGCATATTGTTCATGTGCTCATGTTCATGTGCTCATGTCTTCATGTGCTCATGTTCATGTGCTCAAGTGTTCATGTGTTCATGTGTTCATGTGCTCATATGTTCATGTGCTCATGTTCATGTGCTCATGTCTTCATGTATTCATTTGTTCATGTGTTCATGTGTTCATGTGCTCATGTGTTCATGTATTCATTTGTTCATTTGTTCATGTGCTCATTTGTTCATGTGCTCATGTGTTCATGTGCTGCGATCATAAATTCCTACTGTTAGCATCTGTGCTGTAATTTACAGCTTCATGTTGTCATCAGAGGGCCGCGGCTGCTGTGGCCTCAGCCATCAATCTGATCGCCTGCAGGTTAATGGCCAAGTTGCATATTGTTCATGTGCTCATCTTCATGTGCTCATGTCTTCATGTGCTCAAGTGTTCATGTGCTCATATGTTCATGTGCTCATGTGTTCATGTGCTCATGTGTTCATGTATTCATTTGTTCATGTGTTCATGTGCCCATGTGCTCATGTGTTCATGTGCTGCGATCATAAATTCCCACTGTTACCATCTGTGCTGTAATTTACAGCTTCATGTTGTCATCAGAGGGCCGCAGCTGCTGTGGCCTCAGCCATCAATCAGATCGCCTGCAGGTTAATGGCCAAGTTGCATATTGTTCATGTACTCATGTCTTCATGTGCTCATGTTCATGTGCTCATATGTTCATGTGCTCATGTGTTCATGTATTAATTTGTTCATGTGTTCATGTGCTCATTTGTTCATGTGCTCATGTGTTCATGTGCCCATGTGCTCATGTGTTCATGTGCTGCGATCATAAATTCCCACTGTTAGCATCTGTGCTGTAATTTACAGCTTCATGTTGTCATCAGAGGGCCGCGGCTGCTGTGGCCTCAGCCATCAATCGGATCGCCTGCAGGTTAATGGCCAAGTTGCATAATGTTCATGTGCTCATGTTCATGTGTTCATGTGCTCATGTGTTCATTTGTTCATGTGTTCATGTGCTCATGTGTTCATGTGTTAATGTGTTAATGTCTTCATGTGCTCATGTGTTCATGTGCTCATTGTCCCATGTGTTCATGTATTCATGTGCTCATGTATTCATGTGTTTATGTGCTCATGTGTTCATGTATTCATTTGTTCATGTGTTCATGTGCTCATGTGTTCATGTGTTCATGTGCCCATGTGCTCATGTGTTCATGTGCTGCGATCATAAATTCCCACTGTTAGCATCTGTGCTGTAATTTACAGCTTCATGTTGTCATCAGAGGGCCGCAGCTGCTGTGGCCTCAGCCATCAATCAGATCGCCTGCAGGTTAATGGCCAAGTTGCATATTGTTCATGTACTCATGTCTTCATGTGCTCATGTTCATGTGCTCAAGTGTTCATGTGTTCATGTATTCATGTATTAATTTGTTCATGTGTTCATGTGCTCATTTGTTCATGTGCTCATGTGCTCATGTGTTCATGTGTTCATGTGCCCATGTGCCCATGTGCTCATGTGTTCATGTGCTGCGATCATAAATTCCCACTGTTAGCATCTGTGCTGTAATTTACAGCTTCATGTTGTCATCAGAGGGCCGCGGCTGCTGTGGCCTCAGCCATCAATCGGATCGCCTGCAGGTTAATGGCCAAGTTGCATATTGTTCATGTGCTCATGTTCATGTGTTCATGTGCTCATGTGTTCATGTGTTCATGTGATCATGTGTTAATGTGTTAATGTCTTCATGTGCTCATGTGTTCATGTGCTCATTGTCCCATGTGTTCATGTATTCATGTGCTCATGTATTCATGTGTTCATGTGCTCATGTGTTCATGTGCTCATGTGTTCATGTATTCATTTGTTCATGTGCCCATGTGCTCATGTGTTCATGTGCTGCGATCATAAATTCCCACTGTTAGCATCTGTGCTGTAATTTACAGCTTCATGTTGTCATCAGAGGGCCGCGGCTGCTGTGGCCTCAGCCATCAATCTGATCGCCTGCAGGTTAATGGCCAAGTTGCATATTGTTCATGTGCTCATGTTCATGTGTTCATGTGTTCATGTGCTCATGTGCTCAAGTGTTCATGTGTTCATGTGCTCATATGTTCATGTGCTCATGTGTTCATGTGCTCATGTGTTCATGTATTCATTTGTTCATGTGTTCATGTGCTCATTTGTTCATGTGCTCATGTGTTCATGTGTTCATGTGCCCATGTGCTCATGTGTTCATGTGCTGCGATCATAAATTCCCACTGTTAGCATCTGTGCTGTAATTTACAGCTTCATGTTGTCATCAGAGGGCCGCGACTGCTGTGGCCTCAGCCATCAATCTGATCGCCTGCAGGTTAATGGCCAAGTTGCATATTGTTCATGTGCTCATGTTCATGTGTTCATGTGTTCATGTGCTCATGTGCTCAAGTGTTCATGTGTTCATGTGTTCATGTGCTCATGTGCTCAAGTGTTCATGTGTTCATGTGCTCATATGTTCATGTGCTCATGTGTTCATGTGTTCATGTGCTCATGTGTTCATGTATTCATTTGTTCATGTGTTCATGTGCTCATTTGTTCATGTGCTCATGTGTTCATGTGTTCATGTGCCCATGTGCTCATGTGTTCATGTGCTGCGATCATAAATTCCCACTGTTAGCATCTGTGCTGTAATTTACAGCTTCATGTTGTCATCAGAGGGCCGCGGCTGCTGTGGCCTCAGCCATCAATCTGATCGCCTGCAGGTTAATGGCCAAGTTGCATATTGTCACAATTCCAATACATTATTTACTGTGGACATTAAACATTAATGTGTATTAATAAACAGGCCCGAGGCCAGAGGGTGGGACGAGGTCTAATCCACTCGTATTTCTCCTCACCTTCATCAAAGAGACACGTTCTAATATATGTGTGGACACGTGCAGCAACACTGCAGGTGTTTCTGTTCCCAAACATTTTCTTTATCTGAATCCTGAGCAGTTAGCGTCCACAGGCGGCTCCTGACATTTACCTCAGCACCACTCAGCGTCATAATGTTAGTCAACTGGAATTTAACTCCAAACCTCTGCTTTAATTGCATCTATCTCATGTTTGAATATTAAAATGTCTGTCGCTTCATTTATGTATTTTTATTTACTCTTTACAAACTTTATTTAAACTTATATTAGTGATGAGAATGAAGTTTAAAGTAACAGTGCAGCTCTCGTCAATATGAGCTCAACAATGTTTAATGAATTGAAGAAAAAACCTAACTAAAAGCTATGGATTCTATATGTAAAAGTCATATAGTATAATTTCATGTATAGATCTGTGTTCAGGGTTCTCCTCCCTCTAAATCCCTGCAGCTTCTCAGATCAATATCAGAATAATGAAAGAGACAACAAACATCAGTGGCTTTTACAACCGTTAAAAATCACATTTGATTTTCAATAAAGATAAATTGTTTTTGAATCAGCACATTAATATACATTTGAATCCACTGAAGAATAGTTACTTGTTATTTAAATGAGCAAATGTGTCATAAAACAGGTGATGAAATGACTGTGATACACGTTAGCATGTAACATACATGTTCATGTGTTCATGTGCGATTAAAAGTAAATGATGAGTGAATTCTCAAACAGATGTTTTCAACAGCTGTTCTGTCCCCTCTGCTCTCCTTCAACTATAAGTGCTCTCACATCTGCTGCAGTTTATATAAGATGCAGATCATCATTGATTCATGTTCCAGGGAAAACTGACAAATCGGACTCTTGCTTCTCAAATGTTTCCATATGGACTTGTGTGTGTGTGTGTGTGTGTGTGTGCGTGTGTGCGTGTGTGCGTGCATGTGTGAGTGTGAGCTCATACACACTCATTCATTATTGACTTCATTTTTAACTTGGTTTTATATTTTCTCACGCTAATACAGATGCACACACAAACCCATGCATAACAACAAATAATTATTATTGTAATAAAACTGATGGTAACACTTTACATGAGGGAACACATATTCAGCACTAATTAGTTGCTTAATAGCATGCAAATTAGTAACAAATCGACTCTTACTGAGTCATTATTAAGTATTTATTAATGCCTTATTCTGCATGACCTTATTATATAACCAGTAAGTCACTAACTAAGAGTTTTCCCTCAATAACCTCGGAATTATTGCTGATCATAAGGAAATACTGCTGTGATACGTCCACCTTAATTAATTAATTAATTAATTAATTAATTAATTAATTAATTAATTAATTAACGTCCATACTAATTAATGTAAAACAACTTCCTTATTTACTACTAATCAGCAATAATTCTGAGGTTATTGAGGGAAAACTCTTAGTTAATGGTTTACTGGTTGTATAATAAGGTCATGCAGAATAAGGCATGAATAAATACTTAATAATGACTCATTATGAGCCGATATGTTACTCATTTGCATGCTAATAAGCAACTAATTAATGCTGAATATGTGTTCCCTCATCTAAAGTGTTACCAAAATGATTATTATTATTACAAAGTGCATTTAACGATGTTACACACAAACAAATAACTGATGACAGTAGAATTACATCAAATATTAATGTTGAAAATCGTCATCATTCAGGGGTAGAATCATGTGACTCAAGTGAATTCAAAAACATCCAGTGAGAGCGGAGCTCTGTAACGCTGAGCTGTTTGTGTGAAGGATCGTGAGCTGATGGAGCAGCAAAGTGGAATTCACTGCAGACGTTTGGAATATTTAACAGAAATAAGTCCTGGGAGCAAAGTGTGTCATTTGCACCATTTCTAAGAAGAATGCACGTCTCTAGATAAGGAGACATTAAACCCAAGACAGGCCCGAAGATGAGAATAAATGAAAATATGAAAGAGCAAAGATTGAAAAGAACGTCTGTGGAGTCTTTAAGTAAAAAGAAAGAAAGAAACTATTGATCTTTATAATGACTTGAGCTTTTGTTTCTGATCTTTATTAAAGAACACTCTTCTCATGCCTTTACATCTCATCATAAACCAAACTTCATGGTTGTTTCCTTTACCTTGATCTCATGTGTTGCATATTTTCTATCTCATTCAAAAGCAAACGTTCATCACTGAATGTTTCTCTCAGCGTGTTTACATTCAATAAAGTGTTTTGTTTATCTTTGTTTATCTATCTTCATGTTAAAAGTCAGATTTTAGTCTAAGACAATAATTCACTTCATGTCATGTAAACACGTTAGTCCGACTATACTCCAGCTCGTCTTAGTCAGACTAACAGTCCTGGATCATGTGATTCATAGTCTGATTTCTCAGTCAGACTGGAGTCAGACTTTGAGACGCAGAGGTGAGTAATAAACATGCTACATTTACTCCGTTAAATCAATTGTAATTTCAGGAGTAGTTTTATTGCAACATACTTTTACTCGAGTATTAAACATGAACTAAGCTCCGCCCACAGCACCTGGTCTGAGGGTGTGACTTTCGAAAATGAGGAGCTCATCAGGTTCAGATTCAGGAAAATAAAGTGAAAATAAATCAGCCAATTGGGTGCAACAGTGAAACTGCAAACCTTGAGATTTGAAAAAAGGGGTTTGTTTTTGCAAATGTAAGACTTTATTCATTTCCACGCCCAGCTTATGTCGAAAATAAAGATAAAACCTAGGACGCATCATTCCCCCCGTGATAATTCCCGTCCTCTGCGTCAGTCCCTGATTCGTCTTTGCTGCAGAATCTGGAGCTGAAGATTCCGTGTACGAAGAATCCTGAAGAAGTCAAGTGTGTCAGAATGTGTCACTTTCACTTCAGGTTGACAGTGAGGAGGCGGCAGCTGAGGCTGCAGAGGTCACAGAGGTCACAGAGGGTTGACTTCCTGTGTGATCTGTGAAGTGTGACACACCTTACTCCCAGGGTGATGCAGGAATGACAGGACAAGGAGCAGGAAGATGGAGATGTTTGTGTCACACGCTGCTGCTCACAGTCACCATCAGCTTCTCTCAGAGAAATCATTCATAGAGACTTTCTGCTTCACTAATGACTCATTATTATTTCTGCTCATAAAAAGCTCCTCTAACAGAGCACAGAGACTTTAATCATGTGACGTCTTCTGTTTTCAACTCTGTTGAAATGTCTTGCGTGATTTTGCATCATCAGCGTCGCGCTGGTGATTCGTGGTTGAATGAAGAGCTCGAGCTTCTCTCCGGCCTGTGACAGTGAGCAAAGGTCTCCAGAGACTTCCTGTCCACTGATGTGTTTGAGTAACGGGGCTCAATTTCCATGTTTTGACATCAGAGGGAACATTTGATAAATAGTTGGAGGACCTGAGCACATAAATGAGGCATAAATAATGCATAAATTAAGTGCCATTTTATGGAGCCATGTCAGTGCATTTTACCAATAACTGGAAGATTAATGACGGCAGCGCTGAGCGGGAAATACTGCACAGGAAACATCGAGGGATGAGTCTTATCAATCTATATATTCATGTGTTTACAGGGATGAGTGGATGATGCAAGCAAAGCAAATATCAGCTGAAGGAAAAGTGAACATTTGACTTTTCTGCTCTTTCCTCTTAGAAACAGAGATTTATTTTTAAAGACCTTTAAAAACAAACTGAGGCCAATTCAATCAGGAGAGACAAGTTAATGCAGAGATGATTTATGATTTATGATTTATGATGAAAGATTTAATGATGAACTTAAGTCTTTGCTGCTTTTAGTCTGCCGGGAGTTTAAGTTGTTCTTAAACTTATAGAAGCAGTTTATGTTGTAAGTTTAAGCAGCAGCAGCAGCAGCAGCAGGAGCAGCAGCAGCAGCAGCAGTAACAGCAGCAGCAGGAGCAACAGTAACAGCAGTAGCAGCAGCAGCAGTAACAGTAGCAGCAGCAGTAGCAGCAGCAGCAGTAACAACAGCAGCAGTACCAGCAGCAGTAACAGCAGCAGCAGGAGCAGCAGCAGCAGTAACAGCAGCAGCAGTAGCAGCAGCAGCAGGAGCAGCAGCAGCAGCAGCAGCAGCAGTAACAGCAGCAGCAGTAACAGCAGCAGCAGGAGCAACAGTAACAGCAGTAGCAGCAGCAGCAGTAACAGTAGCAGCAGCAGCAGCAGCAGCAACAGCAGCAGCAGTAGCAGCAGCAGCAGTAACAACAGCAGCAGTAGCAGCAGCAGTAACAGCAGCAGCAGGAGCAGCAGCAGCAGTAACAGCAGCAGCAGTAGCAGCAGCAGCAGCAGTAACAGCAGTAGTAGCAGCAGCAGTAACAGCAGTAGCAGCAGTAACAGCAGCAGCAGCAGTAACAGCAGCAGCAGTAACAGCAGTAGTAGCAGCAGCAGTAACAGCAGTAGCAGCAGCAGTAACAGCAGTAACAGCAGCAGCAGCAGTAACAGCAGCAGTAACAGCAGTAGCAGCAGCAGCAGCAGCAGTAACAGCAGCAGCAGTAACAGCATTAACAGCAGCAGCAGCAGCAGCAGCAGTAACAGCATTAACAGCAGCAGCAGCAGCAGCAGCAGCAGCAGCAGCAGCAGGTGTTAGTGATGTAATACTGCACTCACACATGAACATCACGTCAACACTCGCTGATGAAGTTACAAAGATCATTGTTTTGTTCATATCGTCCATTAGAGAAATGTAAAGTTTCGTTACGTCGTCTCTTCTGTGCAAAAGTCATGCAGTTCACTAACAAGTGAGAGTTCCATTCAAGTGAATGGGAGACGTTTCCAGACTCTGGACTGGTTCACTAAGGACTGGACTTCAGTGCCTTAGATCTGAATCTACATGTTTACTCCAGTCCCTGTTCCATGTTTTTCATTTGTAGACCTTCCTCACACCTGAGCGTGTTCTCGTGACACCTTCATCATCTTCACCTCCTTCTCACCACGTCTGGATCACCTTCCTGATGTTCACGATCACTTCCTGTCTGACATGGAGAAACATGAAGGTGGTGAGAGTGTTGCTCATGCTAATGCCAGCTGACAGCTGTGTGTGTGTGTGTGTGTGTGTGTGTGTGCGTGTGTGTGTGTGCGTGTGTGTGTGTGCGTGTGTGTGTGTGTGTGTGTGTGTGTGTGTGTGCGTGTGTGTGTGTGCGTGTGTGTGTGTGTGTGTGCGTGTGTGTGTGTGTGTGTGTGTGTGTGTGTGTGTGTGTGTGCGTGTGTGTGTGTGCGTGTGTGTGTGTGCGTGTGTGTGTGTGTGTGTGCGTGTGTGTGTGTGTGTGTGTGTGTGTCAGACCTCTGCACCTGTCCACTCTGGTTTCTGTCGCACACGAGCAGAGAAGAGCCGACACTCAGAGGAACCTGCCGGACTCCACCGGTGGAAGGTCATGAGGAGTTAGTCCAGTGTCATCACTCACAGAAGATGTTCACTGTGTCATGACTGATGACTCCTGTCACTGACATCAGCTTAACTAATCTTACATGTTCCACTGAGGCTGATGACACCTGAGAGGAAGTCTAATCTCAATCTAAAACAACAATCTGTGCACTCAGTTTCAATTCACCATGGAGACATGAGATTGTGGCAAATTAAAAATAATTGCAGTGATTGTAATGTTGGATACATGTGTGTCGAGGGCAAATCTCAATGTTCCTTCGTTCTGCCCTGACTTTGAGCTCATGAGTGAGTCTGAGCATTAAGGAGACAGGTTTTTCATTTTTCACATGTTTCTCTTACTTTGATTCAGTGAATTTAAACAAATGTAATTGTTCCCTCAGAAAATGGCGTCGATGTTCACACCTCACACCTCGCTCTGTCCCTCTGTCTGTGCATCACCCGTCGTAAAGAACGAGCAGCTTCACTTTCAGCTCGTCACTCTGTCACTTGTCATCTCATTGCATCTGTGTGTGTGTGTGTGTGTGCGTGCGTGTGTGTGTGCGCGTGTGTGTGTGTGTGTGCGCGTGTGTGTGTGTGTGTGTGTGTGTGCGTGTGGACATTAAACGGAGCGACAGCTGCTTCACACTCGCTGATGACGCGTCAGATTTGTGTCGATCTGAGATGTCGTTCTTCAGTTTGACAACGTTCAGTGACTTTAACATGAGTCTCACTGAAGTTCCCACAAAAACAGCAGTTTCTATGTGTTTAAGTACATTTTGAATGTAAGGAAAGTTAAATGAAATGAAATCCGTTCAGTTCTAGGATGTAGGGTCCAGGACCAGGATTGAGAAACCCTGCTGTCGATTATCTCTACATTTTGGTTTTTGCTTGTGTGACTCTTTTGACTCTCCCGTCACTTTTTGTGCAACATTACAATGTTACAGAAATATCTTGTAAAAGTTTTGAGGTAGAAAAAGTTGTGAAAGGATAAAAGTGAAATGTTACCTGAATGTTACGGTAGTCGTACCCGTAGGCTGTGAAGTCGTGTGACCCAGACGATGTCCTGCTGAGTTCTTCATCAGTAAAACCAGTCTGAAAATAGCCGTACAGATGTGTTAAACATGTGTGTCCTCAGGTTCCTGCGTTTGAAGGTGAGTCTGAATAGAACGTGTGTGAACACAGCTGCAGCAGCAGTAACAGCAGAGACTGTGAAGACACAGTCGTCTTTTTAATGGGCTCGTCTTGGATGATTTATAGAACACAATAATGGCTCAGAGGGTTGTTTTGTTTGTTTGTTTTAATCACATGATCTCATGTTGAACAGATTTACCTTATTTAAAGCAAAACTGTAAATAACATTCAGTTACAGCTCTGCACTCTGCAGTGTTGAGCCTTTGATCATGAGTGAAGTTGCTGTTTACAGCATTTTAGACTATTTCAAGTGTAAATTGGAGCAGCTGTTTCAATCCCCAGAGCCACGTTGAGCTAATTTCCACTGCTGTAAGTGTCACTGCGCTGCTGAGAATTAGATTTGGAAAGAAATGAGCGGAGCGACGCTGCTCAGCTGAGGAGTGGACGATGGTCAAATACACTTTCCATCCGTGATTAACAGCATCACTCTCTCGTTGTAATTACTTTCACTTGTAAAAAGAATGAATATAAATGACAGCGTGTAATCTGGCTTTTTATGCTTTAAACTGTCAACACATTGCTGGATTATTGTGTTTTAAACTCAAACATTTAAAATCAAGGACAGTTTTGGATGAAATTTCCTGAGAATGAAGATTTTGGTGTTGATTCAGATTCAGAGGATTTTTTTTAAACAAACAAAAAAAAGAAAAAGTCCTTATGACACCTGAGGAAAATGTATCAGCAGTGGTTCAAACATCGATTTCTGTGGCTTTAATGTCAGATTAAAATCTCCTCAATTAAAGATAATTGTTGCTCTTCATTAGAAAAACCTGGAGAAACTTTCTTTCTCTTTTTCTTCTGTAAGACATTTGAAAAGAGTGGAGGCTCTGAGGGAGTCATGAAAGGATCTTATAGATGTGATTCCTGTCTGTCACATGGTTCATGTTACATCCACAGGAAATATAGTTGACAAATAAGACATGATCATTATTTTGTGAAACAGTGGACAACACATGTGTCAATGTTTATCCTTGAATAAGACACAAAGAGCCACTGAAGGCCTTTTGTTTCAGCTTCTTTATTTTTAAAGACCCAGAACAAAACCTGACGGATCTGCTGCTTTCAGGCAGAAGATACAGGCCAATTAAATCAAGGACAAATAGACTAAAACAAACTTTTTATCCAAAGGTCATAACCTGTGTGACCATTGTTAACTGTTTACTTAAAAGCTCTTTGTTACTATTGCATTTCATTCCATTGTACAATGACAATAAAGATCCTATTGTACTTTATTCTGTTGTCATGGTAACGATAAAACATGCAGCTGAAATTGTGGACTGGTCACAAAAATAAAAGATAAAACTGTGACTGTTGGTTTTTAACATCAGCTGCATGTGAAAGTCTGACAGTGGGTCAGTTTGATGACTTTACACCTGACAATAACACACTGTCAGCGGTTTGTCTTTATTAAATTGAGTTTCCATGTCCTGATGAAGATTTCCTGCCTCTTTAAATCCGTCTTCCTGGGCTTCACTCTCTCCTCAGTCTCATAATTAAGTTGGTATATGAGCCGTAAAGGCTGAACTCTCCTGAAATAAACCCTGAGAATCCTTCCCCATCTGCTGCTCCTCCTCCTCCTCCTCCTCCTCCTCCTCCTCCACCTTCACAGCTTTCACCTGCTCATCTGAAATATCTGCAATAGTCTTAGAGTGTGATCACTGCACCAGCCTGCACACACTGGTGCACTGACTACAATATACCATTAACATCCTCTTGTTTCTCACTGAGCTGATGCAAATATTCTGCTGCACAAGATTCTGATCAACATAAAAACACTTTCATAGAAATCTTTTCTGCTCCTCCTTTAGACCTTGAACAATCATAGAGGAGCAGAGCAGCTCAGAGAGCGCCTCCTATTGACTGCAGCATGAAGTCCCATTGCTGCGCCGAAACCTATAAAAGAAATAACCTCAGCCTAAAAGAAGGAAAAGAAAGAATAATAAACAATAAATGCAATAAAATGTGTCGATATGGGCAAAGTCCTTTAGAGGCTTACACATTTCCTCTTGTCATCTGTTGCCATGGTTACCGGGTGGGAGGGGCTCAGGGTAGAAAGCTGCCATCCCATAATGATTGATTATTCAATGCATCTCAGAGCTTCATAATAATGCAGAATCTAAGAAGGTGTATATAAATATAAACACAGTTATATACACATATATGTATATATGTATAAAAACTTATACATTTAAACATGTAAAAACAAGATTAATTGAAGACACAAACACATGACCATGTTGATAATCTCAGACAATCCTGACCTGGTTTGTAATAAAGCGAGATTTCCAGAGAAATCATTATTATTGAAGATGAAACTCAACAGTGAACATCAAACATGTTAGAACCTCCTAATGTTCTGCAGCATCAGAATTATAAAAATAAAGAAATCTGTTATCTTTGTCTCCTGTGTTGAAATGAGGCAGAAAGTGAAGGCAAAAGTAGGGACGAGTGAACAGACTGGAAACATTCACTGATTAATGATTGTGTGCAGCAGGCGTCAGAATGAGCAGCACCTGCTGAGAGGGAGGATTCTGTATAATCAGCTGATTTACTCTCATTATCAACACTGAGCTTGTCAGGTTTCCACAAAGTGCTTTTGTTTAATGCTCATCACAAAACAAAATACCCCCACATGTTTCAGAAACTGAATCCTTCCCAACAGAAACTGTTAATCTTTATCAACAGAAACTGTTAATCTTTATCAACAGAAACTGTTAATCTTTATCAACAGAAACTGTTAATCTTTATCAACAGAAACTGTTAATCTTTATCAACAGAAACTGTTAATCTTTATTAACAGAAACTGAATCTTTATCAACAGAAACTGTTAATCTTTATCAACAGAAACTGAATCTTATTAACAGAAACTGAATCTTCATCAACAGAAACTGTTAATCTTTATTAACAGAAACTGAATCCTTCCCAACAGAAACTGTTAATCTTTATCAACAGAAACTGAATCCTTCCCAACAGAAACTGTTAATCTTTATCAACAGAAACTGTTAATCTTTATCAAGAGAAACTGAATCCTTCCCAACAGAAACGGAATCCTTCCCAACAGAAACTGTTAATCTTTATCAACAGAAACTGAATCCTTCCCAACAGAAACTGTTAATCTTTATCAACAGAAACTGAATCTTTATCAAGAGAAACTGAATCCTTCCCAACAGAAACGGAATCCTTCCCAACAGAAACTGTTAATCTTTATCAACAGAAACTGAATCTTTATCAACAAAAACTGAATCTTTATCAACAGAAACTGAATCTTATTAACAGAAACTGAATCTTTATCAACAGAAACTGTTAATCTTTATTAACAGAAACTGAATCCTTCCCAACAGAAACTGTTAATCTTTATCAACAGAAACTGAATCTTCATCAACAGAAACTGAATCTTTATTAACAGAAACTGAATCCTTCCCAACAGAAACTGTTAATCTTTATCAACAGAAACTGAATCTTCATCAACAGAAACTGAATCTTTATCAACAAAAACTGAATCTTTATCAACAGAAACTGAATCTTATTAACAGAAACTGAATCCTTCCCAACAGAAACTGTTAATCTTTATCAACAGAAACTGAATCTTCATCAACAGAAACTGTTAATCTTTATCAACAGAAACTGAATCTTTATCAACAGAAACTGAATCTTCATCAACAGAAACTGAATCTTTATCAACAGAAACTGTTAATCTTTATCAACAGAAACTGAATCTTATTAACAGAAACTGAATCCTTCCCAACAGAAACTGAATCCTTCCCAACAGAAACTGTTAATCTTTATCAACAGAAACTGAATCTTATTAACAGAAACTGAATCCTTCCCAACAGAAACTGAATCCTTCCCAACAGAAACTGTTAATCTTTATCAACAGAAACTGAATCTTTATCAACAAAAACTGAATCTTCATCAACCGAAACTGAATCTTTATCAACAAAAACTGAATCTTCATCAACCGAAACTGAATCTTTATCAACAGAAACTGAATCTTCATCAACAGAAACTGAATCTTTATTAACAGAAACTGAATCTTTATCAACAGAAACTGTTAATCTTTATCAACAGAAACTGAATCTTATTAACAGAAACTGAATCTTCATCAACAGAAACTGTTAATCTTTATTAACAGAAACTGAATCCTTCCCAACAGAAACTGTTAATCTTTATCAACAGAAACTGAATCCTTCCCAACAGAAACTGTTAATCTTTATCAACAGAAACTGTTAATCTTTATCAAGAGAAACTGAATCCTTCCCAACAGAAACGGAATCCTTCCCAACAGAAACTGTTAATCTTTATCAACAGAAACTGAATCCTTCCCAACAGAAACTGTTAATCTTTATCAACAGAAACTGAATCTTTATCAAGAGAAACTGAATCCTTCCCAACAGAAACGGAATCCTTCCCAACAGAAACTGTTAATCTTTATCAACAGAAACTGAATCTTTATCAACAAAAACTGAATCTTTATCAACAGAAACTGAATCTTATTAACAGAAACTGAATCTTTATCAACAGAAACTGTTAATCTTTATTAACAGAAACTGAATCCTTCCCAACAGAAACTGTTAATCTTTATCAACAGAAACTGAATCTTCATCAACAGAAACTGAATCTTTATCAACAAAAACTGAATCTTTATCAACAGAAACTGAATCTTATTAACAGAAACTGAATCCTTCCCAACAGAAACTGTTAATCTTTATCAACAGAAACTGAATCTTCATCAACAGAAACTGAATCTTTATCAACAGAAACTGAATCTTTATCAACAGAAACTGAATCTTCATCAACAGAAACTGAATCTTTATCAACAGAAACTGTTAATCTTTATCAACAGAAACTGAATCTTATTAACAGAAACTGAATCCTTCCCAACAGAAACTGAATCCTTCCCAACAGAAACTGTTAATCTTTATCAACAGAAACTGAATCTTATTAACAGAAACTGAATCCTTCCCAACAGAAACTGAATCCTTCCCAACAGAAACTGTTAATCTTTATCAACAGAAACTGAATCTTTATCAACAAAAACTGAATCTTCATCAACCGAAACTGAATCTTTATCAACAGAAACTGAATCTTCATCAACAGAAACTGAATCTTTATCAACAGAAACTGTTAATCTTTATCAACAGAAACTGAATCTTCATCAACAGAAACTGAATCTTTATCAACAGAAACTGAATCTTCATCAACAGAAACTGAATCTTTATCAACAGAAACTGAATCTTTATCAAATGAAACTGAATCTTTATAACAGAAACTGAATCTTTATCAACAGAAACTGAATCTTTATTAACAGAAACTGAATCTTCATCAACAGAAACTGAATCTTTATCAACAGAAACTGAATCTTTATCAACAGAAACTGAATCTTTATCAACAAAAACTGAATCTTTATCAACAGAAACTGAATCTTATTAACAGAAACTGAATCCTTCCCAACAGAAACTGAATCCTTCCCAACAGAAACTGTTAATCTTTATCAACAGAAACTGAATCTTTATCAACAAAAACTGAATCTTCATCAACCGAAACTGAATCTTCATCAACAGAAACTGAATCTTTATCAACAGAAACTGAATCTTTATAACAGAAACTGAATCTTTATCAAATGAAACTGAATCTTTATCAACAGAAACCGAATCTTTATTAACAGAAACTGAATCTTTATAACAGAAACTGAATCTTTATCAAATGAAACTGAATCTTTATCAACAGAAACCGAATCTTTATTAACAGAAACTGAATCTTTATAACAGAAACTGAATCTTTATCAACAGAAACTGAATCTTTATTAAAGAAACTGAATCTTTATCAACAGAAACTGAATCTTCATCAACAGAAACTGAATCTTTATCAACAGAAACTGAATCTTTATCAAATGAAACTGAATCTTTATAACAGAAACTGAATCTTTATCAACAGAAACTGAATCTTTATTAACAGAAACTGAATCTTCATCAACAGAAACTGAATCTTTATCAACAGAAACTGAATCTTTATCAACAGAAACTGAATCTTCATCAACAGAAACCGAATCTTTATCAACAGAAATTGAATCTGTATCGAGAGAAACTCAATCTTTATAAAGAGGAACTGAATCTTTATCAACAGAAACTGAATCTTTATCAAGAGAAACTGAATCTTTATAACAGAAACGGAATCTTTATCAAATGAAACTGAATCTTTATCAACAGAAACTGAATCTTTATCAATAGAAACTCATCAGTGCTAACATTTCTGAAACATATGAATAGATGTGCATTTCTCAAACGTTTGCTGTTTTATTATTATTTTTATAAAATATTATTTTATAAAATAATAATTCATAATAAAGAGTTTCTTATAATAATCTGTAATTAACAGTTAAGAAGCCAGTGTAACATAAATAGTTACTCTTAATAAAAGTATAATTAACACATTTATTAGTTTGTTTATTTGTTATAGGACACTATTATAGGCTCATGTTAGTCCATATATATATATATATATATATATATATAAATTAGTGTTAAACTAGAATTACAGAGCAGATTTTAAATGAGCCATTTTAACAAAATGAGTTTAAAAAACATAACTGATTTGTTTCACTCTGTTAACACAGAATATTTCACTGCAGAGAGGCTTCATTATTACTCTGGGGTCTGTTTGAAATTAATATTAAACACAGCTGATGAATGTAATGTTTTATGAATGAGCTTTAAACAGGACATTAACACACACACACACACACACACACACACACTCTCTACCAATTAAACAGTCACATGACTTCAGAGTCACAATGAAAACAGTGAAGATAATGTTGAACTGAAGAAAACTGCAGAGCATCAGTGAATCAAATGGTTTCAGTCGACTGTCTGCTGCACACACATGCACATACACATGCACACACACACACACACACACACACACACACACACACAGCAGCTCCACTTCACAAGCAAGGGTAAAGGTTTCACTCTAAAGTTGGTGAAGTCTAAAGTTGACAGTCTGTCTCAGTAAATCAGAAGAAGTGAAAAAAGAAGCAGATCAATTCTGTTCAGTTTAAAATGTGGATTTGAAGTAAAAACTCGATTTAACTTCTCTCCGTCTTCTTTATTCAGCTGTATCCATCATAAGTCTGTGTTTGTGTGAAATCACAGGCAGCTAAAGACAATTTTCCAGCGTGACAGATGACAAAGAGCGAGGGAAAGCCTGACCTCATTTCTCTGCATCTATACCTTCAGGCTTTATTATTATGAAAGACAAGACAAAACTTTCTCAGCTTTTTAGGCTTTTTTCTTTCCATTATGTTCAGTAAAAACTGAAGGTTCACGAGCTGTGATGCAGAATCAAACACTGTCATGAAGAGAAAAAAACAGAAAAGACTCAGAGATTCATACAAATCTGCAGCAATGGAAACGAGAAACAAGGTCAGAGGAAGAGAAACTGTGAAGATTCTGTCTGTCTGTCTGTATCTCTCTCTCTCTCTGTCTGTCTGTCGCTCTCTCTCTGTCTGTCTGTCGCTCTCTGTCTGTCTGTCTGTCTGTTGCTAAAATGCTAATATGTTCAAACTGATTGACAGCACCCGACTTCAAATGCAGTTTCACTGTCTGCACATTTGACATGCTGCAGTGTGATGGGAACACACACACACACAGGTACACACAGGTACACACAGGTACACACAGGTACATGTACTGTAAATAGGAAACGATGTGGTTTGTTTATTCTTCTGTATTTAATTTTCAGCCGATGAACTGACACAGCAGCAGAGTTGTGCAGGTTTTCCTCTGCATGAATATAGACTTTCTCTGGCTCACACTGTTATTTCTGCCAATCACTGTTACTTCTCCATGGTTGCATTTATTTAAAAAAAGGACTGCGTGAAGCAATGGTTCAGTGTTAAATCCCAAAAAAAGGAGCAATATGGTCGAGAGTGTGTCATATTTTGACGTATGAGTAGAGCCACAGCAGC
This sequence comes from Solea solea, assembly GCF_958295425.1. Lineage (NCBI taxonomy): Eukaryota > Metazoa > Chordata > Actinopteri > Pleuronectiformes > Soleidae > Solea > Solea solea. The sequence continues at coordinate 22,718,712 of NC_081152.1, read as the reverse complement.
GCAACACTGAACACTGAGGAGATTCAGCCTGGAAGAACATTTCCAAGTCAGAGAAGCAGGGGAATCATAAAGTAGGACAGAGAACAAAACATCTAATTAAAGCTCCCATCTGTAATTACACTGCCCTGTTTTCTGTTGTCTCTCTTTTGTGATTCACTGAATTCAAGGTATTTTCATATCATTGCTGGTTAAACTTGTTGAAGAATAAATGAAGGAGCTATTTCTATAAGACTGTGAGTATAAACCACTCGTGCAGCTTTAGAGTGGATTAATATACTGAGCTGACAAATGTCAGGTTCTGTTAACACAGAGAGCAAATCTACTGCATTTTTAGTCGTCCAATGTAAAGAGTCAGAATATAATTAGTATTTTTCTCACAGTTGATCTGAGCTGAAAATGTTAAATGACCTGGATAAATATCAACATCATTCATGCACAAACTCAGTGCACCAAAAAACTCTAAATCCCTTAAAGCTCCAAAATGATTCTCTGTCAGTTTCAATAATGATTCGACCGTGGCTCTTATTAATTATGGATAATGGAGTTGCAGCAGTATCAGAGAATTTCATTTAGAGAAGTAAAAGCTGTAAGACTGTAAGACGTAAAATGCCCAAAGGAATCATGTCTGTGAAAAATCCAATGCTGTATTTATTTACTTATTTATTTAGTTATTTACTTATTTATTTAAGGGCCACACGGTGGTGTAGTGGTTAGCACTCTCGCCTTGCAGCGAGAAGGCCCGGGTTCGAGCCCCGGTTGGAACAAGGGCCTTTCTGCATGGAGTTTGCATGTTCTCCCCGTGTGTGCGTGGGTTCTCTCCGGGTTCTCCGGCTTCCTCCCACAGTCCAAAAACATGCAATGTGGGGATAGGTAAATTGGACACTCTAAATTGACCATAGGAGTGAGTGTGAGAGTGAATGGTTGTTTGTCTCTATCTGTGTGTGGCCCTGCGATGGACTGGCGAACTGTCCAGGGTGTACCCCGCCTATCGCCCGATGTAGCTGAGATTGGCACAGCACCCCCCGCGACCCTCTGGCAGAGGATAAAGCGGTAGATGATGACTGACTGACTTATTTATTTAATTATTTATTGTTTTGGCCAAATTAGAAAAGTGAGTAAATGAACTATTTATTGTGTTTGCACTAAAGTATCTGAAATAAAAAATCAGCTGCTACCAGAATAAATGAAGCCAAACACCATTGATTTGAGTGTTTTTCTGACAATCTGAAAATAGTCTGTGTGTCACGTCCAGTTCCAAAATAACTGCTATTGTTCATTTAGCTCTGTCTGTCAAACGCCAGCACAGTTTTCCTCCCAACACATCAGTTTTATTCTAATGCCTGTGTGGGCCACCAGTCATGCATTTCTCTAAAAAACACATCGTCTCACTTATTCAGCGTTCTGTCAGAGAGAGCTGCGTGGCAGAATTCAATTTAGTGCTCTGCACAGTCGCTGACAGCAGAGAATGTCTCCTGGCTGTCGCTCATAAATATGGATTTTCGCCCCTCACACTAACTGCTATCAGAGAATTCCAGGAAAAGCCTGAAAATGCAGAAATTGTCATGTGAGCTTTTACTCACAGAGAGTTTTGGCACATGAGTGGCTCGTTTGACCTTGTTGGTCAGAGCGATTAAGAAAGCTCAGTTTAGTTTCACACGTTTGCTCTCACTCTCCCTCATGTGGAGGGCATTTCTTTCCTCCCCAGCCAGCACACAAGCATTAAAAAGAAGGAGACGCTGCCAGAATCAGTGAGTCACTGATGGGCTCCATGCCCAGAACAACTTTATGTGATAACTTCTCGCTCCACTCTGCAGCCACTGTGAGCAGATGGAAACACAAACTCTCCCACTGTGTTTCCTCAAAGCATCATGATCACAAGACCTCGCAATTCATTCATTCATTTTCCACCACTTCATCCTCCACATGAGGGTCACAGGGAGCTGGAGCCAATCTCAGCTGACACAGGGTCAAAGGTCAGGTCACAACCTGGACAGGTCAGCATTTATCACAGAGACAACCATTCACCCTCACATTCACTCTCACATTCACCCTCACATTCACTCTCACATTCACCCCCACATTCACTCTCACATTCACCCTCACATTCGCCCTCACATTCACTCTCACACTCGCCCTCACATTCACCCTCACATTCACTCTCACATTCACACTCACATTTACTCTCACATTCACCCTTACGTTCACTCTCACGTTCACCCTCACATTCACTCACGTTCACCCTCACGTTCACCCTCACATTCACCCTCACATGCCCTCACATTCACACTCATAATCACCCTCATATTCACTCTCACATTCACACTCACATTCACACTCACATTCGCCCTCACATTTACTCTCACATTCACCCTCACATTCGCCCTCACATTCACTCTCACATTTGCCCTCACATTCACCCTCACATTCACTCTCACATTCACCCTCACATTCACTCTCACATTCACCCCCACATTCACTCTCACATTCACCCTCACATTCGCCCTCACATTCACTCTCACATTCGCCCTCACATTCACCCTCACATTCACTCTCACATTCACACTCACATTTACTCTCACATTCACCCTTACGTTCACTCTCACGTTCACCCTCACATTCACTCACGTTCACCCTCACGTTCACCCTCACATTCACCCTCACATGCCCTCACATTCACACTCATAATCACCCTCATATTCACTCTCACATTCACACTCACATTCGCCCTCACATTTACTCTCACATTCACCCTCACATTCGCCCTCACATTCACTCTCACATTTGCCCTCACATTCACCCTCACATTCACACTCACATTTACTCTCACATTCACCCTTACGTTCACTCTCACGTTCACTCTCACGTTCACCCTCACATTCACTCACGTTCACCCTCACGTTCACCCTCACATTCACCCTCACATTCACACTCATAATCACCCTCATATTCACTCTCACATTCACACTCACATTCACACTCACATTCGCCCTCAAATTCACACTCATAATCACCCTCATATTCACTCTCACATTCACACTCACATTCACACTCACATTCACCCTCACATTCGCCCTCACATTCACTCTCACATTTGCCCTCACATTCACCCTCACATTCACTCTCACATTCACACTCACATTTACTCTCACATTCACCCTTACGTTCACTCTCACGTTCACCCTCACATTCACTCACGTTCACCCTCACATTCACTCTCACATTCACCCTCACATTCACTCTTACATTCGCCCTCACATTCACCCTCACATTCACTCTCACATTCACACTCACGTTCACCCTCACATTCACCCTCACATGCCCTCACATTCACACTCATAATCACTCTCACATTCGCCCTCACATTCACACTCACATTCGCCCTCAATATTCACACTCACATTCGCCCTCACATTCACACTCATATTCACTCTCACATTCACCCTCACATTCACTCTCACATTCACCCTCACATTCACTCTCACATTCACACTCACATTTACTCTCACATTCACCCTTACATTCACTCTCACGTTCACCCTCACATTCACTCACGTTCACCCTCACATTCACCCTCACATGCCCTCACATTCACACTCATAATCACTCTCACATTCGCCCTCACATTCACACTCACATTCGCCCTCACATTCACACTCATATTCACTCTCACGTTCACCCTCACATTCACTCACGTTCACCCTCACATTCGCCCTCACATTCACTCTCACATTCACCCTCACATTCGACCTCACATTCAATCTCACATTCGCCCTCACATTCACCCTCACATTCACTCTCACATTCACACTCACATTTACTCTCACATTCACCCTTACATTCACTCTCACGTTCACCCTCACATTCACCCTCACATGCCCTCACATTCACACTCATAATCACCCTCAATATTCACTCACATTCGCCCTCACATTCACACTCATATTCACTCTCACGTTCACCCTCACATTCACTCACGTTCACCCTCACATTCGCACTCACATTCACTCTCACATTCACCCTCACATTCGCCCTCAATATTCACACTCACATTCACACTCACATTCGCCCTCACATTTACTCTCACATTCACACTCACATTCATCCTCACATTCACACCTACAGTCAGTATTCAGAGTCAACAATTCCCCTCACTTGTTCACATGATCTCCTCGTGTGTGCGTGGGTTTCCTCCCACAGTCCAAAAATATGTAATATGGGGATGGGGTGAATTGGTGACTCTAGATTGAGCGTAGGTGAGAGAGTGAGAGTGAATGGTTGAATGGTTGTTCCTGTGGAGGATGAAGACTTTTAACTTTTAATACTTTAAAGAATGAGATTGGCACTTTCTTAAATGCACACCTTTAGTTGCTGAAAATATTTCTATTTCACTCATTCACATCCGCCTTTTTATCAATTCATCCACCTCACACCTTCACCTTTTAATGAAATGTTACTTCAAACTGTTTGTTTGTGTTTAGGTGTTTTTTTGTGTGAGCAAATTGAAAATGAAAATAAAAAAAAACAGCCAGAGAGAGTTGCAGTCAGATTTAGTCTTCGCTGCGTTTCCTGTTTAACTGGGGACACTTCAGTGCCCACAGTGACACCTTGTGGTTTAATTGGTTGTCAGTCTAAATCTTCTACATATAGACAGGTCATTTCAGGAATCTCAAAGCAACACACTCAGCAGGCGACAGTTTCTTCTCATCAGCTTCTCAGAGGGAAAGCTCTGCTGAGTCAGCACAACACAGATATAAAAAAGTTACCATATGGCCTGAGCTTTATTTCACTGCAAAACAAAACACACAACAAATGAGCTTCTGTAAATGCAGGATTAAAATCTCTGTGTTAATCTAATATGCAGGTGAACAAAGACTCTCTCTCTCACACACACACACACAGTGATAAACGCGTGTGTTTCTGTGAAATACTGTCGAGGAAAAAGCAGCACATTCTTTTTCTCCTGATTAATGATGTGAGCAGAGAGTGAGCAGAGAGTGAGCGGAGAGTGAGCAGAGGGTGAGCGGAGGGTGAGCGGAGAGTGAGCAGAGAGTGAGCAGAGAGTGAGCAGAGGGTGAGCAGAGAGTGAGCAGAGGGTGAGCAGAGGGTGAGCAGAGAGTGAGCAGAGAGTGAGCAGAGGGTGAGCAGAGAGTGAGCAGAGGGTGAGCAGAGGGTGAGCAGAGAGTGAGCCTGCAGCACCAAACACTAGAGCTCAAGAGCTGGAGATAAACTACGTTACACTTTCTCTCACACATACGCACACACACATGCATGCACACACACACATACATACACACACACACATACGCGCACACACACGCATGCACACACACACACACACGCACGCATACGCACACACACACACACACACACATGTTGGACATTCATGACTTGAGGGGACATTGCATTGACTTACATTCATTTCCTGGAGACTTACTCTAACCTTAACCACAATTACTACTGGCCTAATCCTAACCCTGACCCTAACCTCAACCTAACCTATAATAAAAATAATGTAAATAAATAAATAACACTCACACACATACGCACACACGCACACATCAGACAAATGTTATGTAATGAAATTAAATGAAAATCTATAGACATTATAGATTTTCATTTAATTTCATTTGAACAAACATTTAATGTGAATAAGCTTGACTGTTCACTGTGAATGAATCAACTGCATCTGTCACATTCTGCCGAGCAGGGCCGGCTCTACCTAATTTTGTGCCCTAGGCGAGATTGCTCTCTGGGGCGCTCCCGAGGGCTTGGACGGCCTTTTCATGACGTTAATAACAAAAGCTTCACCTGTCTGTGACCTGACCTCTGATCCCTGCTCTGACCCTGAGGTCACCCGTCATGTGATTCAGCAGCACCACATTTTAGGAACATTATTGTTTATTCATTTGTTAATATTTATTATTTTCAAGAGAGATCACACAAATGAGGGCGACTGGGAATAGAAAATCATTTTTATTTTCATTGTTTTAAAAATTTACAACAAATTTTTAAAACCGCGAGGCGCTGGAGGGGCGCCTCGCGGCGCCCCTCCAGCAGATGGCGCTCTAGGCGACCGCCTATGCCAAGAGCCGGCCCTGCTGCCGAGTCATGTTTAAGTCTAGTGACTCATGTTTCAGTCTGCCGAGTCATGTTTTGGTCTGCTGAATCATGTTTCAGTCTCATGACTCATGTTTCAGTCTCATGACTCATGTTTCAGTCTAGTGACTCATGTTTCAGTCTAGTGACTCATGTTTCAGTCTCATGACTCATGTTTCAGTCTCATGACTCATGTTTCAGTCTCCTGACTCATGTTTCAGTCTCCTGACTCATGTTTCAGTCTAGTGACTCATGTTTCAGTCTAGTGACTCATGTTTCAGTCTCATGACTCATGTTTCAGTCTCATGACTCATGTTTCAGTCTCCTGACTCATGTTTCAGTCTCATGACTCATGTTTCAGTCTCCTGACTCATGTTTCAGTCTCATGACTCATGTTTCAGTCTCATGACTCATGTTTCAGTCTCCTGACTCATGTTTCAGTCTCCTGACTCATGTTTCAGTCTAGTGACTCATGTTTCAGTCTAGTGACTCATGTTTCAGTCTCATGACTCATGTTTCAGTCTCATGACTCATGTTTCAGTCTCCTGACTCATGTTTCAGTCTAGTGACTCATGTTTCAGTCTGCTGAATCATGTTTCAGTCTGCTGAGTCATGTTTCAGTCTGTCAAGTCATGTTTCAGTCTGTCAAGTCATGTGTCAGTCTCCCGAGTCATGTTTCAGTCTGCTGAGTCATGTTTCTATCCCCTGAGTCATGTTTCAGTCTGCTGACATGTTTCAAGCTCCTGACTCATGTTTCTATCCCCTGACTCATGTTTCAGTCTGCTTACTCGTGTTTCTATCCCCTGACTCATGTTTTAGTCTGCTGACCATGTTTCTATCCCCTGACTCATGTTTCAGTCTGCTTACTCGTGTTTCTATCCCCTGAGTCATGTTTCAGTCTGCTGACCATGTTTCTATCCCCTGAGTCATGTTTCAGTCTGCTGACCATGTTTCTATCCCCTGACTCGTGTTTCAGTCTGCTTACTCGTGTTTCTATCCCCTGACTCATGTTTCAGTCTGCTGAGTCATGTTAAAGTATTCTCTTTCAGAGAAATGCAGCTTCCAGACTTTCACAGCCTCTTTCTTCAGACGATGAGTCTCTGTCACTGATGATGCTCAGATTTCTGTCTCTTCACACTTAATGATTAATGATTTAATGATGAGTAAAAGTTTGTGGATCATGGATTTTGAAGGTTAGACACTTTGACACAGTGAAGTTTGATTCCTTCATAATGTGACATGCAGGATAATGAGGTTTCAGGGATTTGATTTTATTATAATTTTCATGTCCTGAAATCCATCAATAAATAAACTTGTCTAAAAAAATGAAACCATACAACGGTTGACTGTTGCACCTGCCAACCTCAATAAGTGAATAAGTGTAATGTGATTTCAAGGCTGTTTTGTTGTGTTTCTTCTCGACAAGCTGCTCTTTAATGTTCTGATGCTGTTGAATTCTTTCATGATCAATACCTCTGATGTCAACGACAGTAAAGACCAGATGAGTTTATCAGCTCAACACGACAAATGTATAGATTTTAAAGTTGTGAGACTTGCTGGGTTTAAATGTTGTAACATAAACTCTTATCACCGAGAAAAACCCTTTGACTTTACCCTCTTGATTTAACAGCAGGTTGATGAATCCCAACCATGACTCAGCACTGACATCAGCAACATGACAGGTGTATAAAAGTTAATATGAAGAAAACACAACTTGATGAACTTGATGTGCAGCTCTGACGCTTTGATGATGAGGATGAAGAAACAAAGGTGGAGTTGTGATGTAAATCAGATCTATAAATTTGTCTTTAATTGCCGGCGTGAGCACATTTACAGCTCAGTTTTACACTGCAGCTCTAAACTTCTCTTATTGCACGACATGAAGTGCTGTGAATTTAGTCGAGTTAACTGAGATAATAAATGTGATTTGTTTTGCCTCTTTTCACGTCTACACTGCACTTCTTTAAGTGGCAGAGTAAGAGGAATGACCTCTCATAAAATCCTAATTAAGGTAATGTGTGAATGAGCAGCGGAGCCTGGTGCAGGCTGATGATGATAAATGTGTGTTCGTCCAAAGCTGAAGGTGAAAGTTGTTCCGGAGTTCAGGAAGCTCGCTGCGCTGGTGTTCCAGACGACGGAGAAAACAAAAGACAATGAAAGTTTCAAAAAGTAATGACCTGCTTTGTTTTGCAGCTGGTCGCCGTCTGAGGAGGAAAAAGGGACAATGCCATGTGATGAGATTCAGTGGAATAAACTTTGACAATTCATTCCCTTTAAGTCAAAGGGAATGTTTTCATTTGCGTTGAAGAAAGACGATCATTTCTGACATTTGAGAAGCAATCTCTCACGGAGCAGCTTCTCTCCTCACGTCAGCTTTCAGAGAGTAGTGTGCTGTAATTTGAAAATCACCAACATGTTTCACTGCAGAAGCCAGAAGCAGAAGAATGTGTTTTATTTCCTCCAGTCGAGGTGTTTTAGGCCATTTATCACAGAGCTGGGATTCCAGTCCGACCTGTTGAGTCCGGTCCAGGCTTCCAGCATGCAGGTTCATTCTCCTCGGTGTCATCCACGTCATTATCCTCCTGCGGTGATGCTGAGCAGCTCCATGAGCCCACAATCATAATGGTCTCAAAACTCTCATCAGTTCTTTCTGCTGCAGCCTTTTAATCCAAGGTGAGGAGTGAAAAAACAAATGCACCACTTCATATTCATGTGACCTGTGTGTGTGTGTGTGTGTGTGTGAGGAAATGTGGATTAGATAAAGGAGATGAAGAAGATTACAGACAGACGAGGTTCAAACTGACAGACAACACCAATAACAAGAAGAAAAAGAGAAGGAAACTCACACAGTCATTTTACACTTAATCTAATCTCTAATCTCCAGTGTTTCTGTAATGACTTATTTATGCTGCAGTGACAGCACTGTATGCAGTTTGTAGAGACGTGACAAAGTTATTCTGTTCTGTTCTATTTATGAAACCAAAAAGAATGCATTTAAAAACAAACACAGATCTGCAGGACTAAATAAATATCTGACATCATGGTTTCATTGTCATAAATCAATCTTTAAAAATCTCGACTAATGATCACAACGTTTTTCACGACTTTTTGTTATTATTATTACTTTGTGTGGTTGTTTTTCACTCTAAAGATCATTGTTTGGCTGAAACAAACCGCTGTCATCCTCCGTGCTCTTCCTTCACTCCCCGTCTTTGTTCACTTCTAATTAACTTGAGATTTTGCTTGGCTGAGTCTCAAAAGGCCAGTGGAGAAAACAGCATCACTTGGCTGTGAGTCACTCACCCTCTCATCTGAATGATGGCGTTTTAAAAGTCAAAGACACACAACAATGTAACAATTATGTGAACAATTGAAAGAAGTGTGATGTGAGTTCACAGCTGTCAGGACCGTTAACCAGTGTGTGTGTGTGTGTGTGTGTGTACGTACAGTGGTGTTCATTTCCTTTCTATGAAATATCAAAAAAGGTTCACTTCATAGAAATTATAATAATAATTAATAACTCATTAACGCGTGTGCTTTAATCTGATTTTAAAGAAATAAAGAAATGATAAGACAAATTGTAATTAGCATTAACTGCACATAATAAATGTTTTGTTTTTCCCATATCAACACATCACCGTAATATTTGGTATTTTCTATCTTGTAACTGTGTCTCTTAATCTGGAATAGAGCCTCTGGGATTAATAAAGCATTACACATACACACACACTGGTGAATATAAGGGTTAAAAAGAGAAAACGTTATAGTGCAATTGTGAGTTTGTTCTATGTTTATTTGAACGTGTGTTTGACTGAGATGAACTGATGAATTGATTTAAATGAGAAAGTGTGAGAGAGAAGGAAATTTAAGTGTGACGAATGATTCGAGGACATATAACAACACAAGTGAAAGAGGAGATGAAGAGCAGATGTGATGAAGGTGAAGGGTGAGCGACGACGTGTCAGAGCATGAATATTAAACCTGTGTTTTTACACTGACATTCACAAAGTGTGTCTGAGAAACACACACACACACACACACACACACACACACACACAACAGGAAGCAAATACACACAGAAAAAAATATTTAATACAACATGATCATCACTTAAAAACATTTATAAGAACAGCAAAAAAACAAATAATTAAGTGAGATTATGAGTTATTTACAGTTTACAGTGACATCATCGACGCTTTTGTCACAAATGTTTTCTGTTTCCACTGATAATTAACACGTTTAACTTAAGCTTCTGCCACTAGGGGGCTCTAAATCAAAATAATAACAACAGGAAGCAGCGTGGGATCATGGGAATTGTGGTATTGAATATTTACTTCCTCACGCTAAGATTCAGTGATTTAAAACAGAGCTGATAAATAAACATGAAACACAGATTCCTGTGGATTTAAGTATAACACGTTATAATGTGTTATAATGTTGCTGTTTGCCTTTGTGTGTGTGTGTGTGTGTGCTGGAGTATTGTGTCCTCATCACAAATGTGTGTTGTTTATCTCACTCTATAACTGAACCTTCATCAGAATTTATGAAAAACACTCTTTATAGACTGCACTGACTTTCTTAGATCAAGGTCTATTTATACTTGGAGTAAAGGTTGTGGGTCTGTTTTATTGTGCGATGTGTGAGTCCATGTGTGAGATCAGTCGCTGTTTCCAGCTGTTTAATGAGCTGCTCATTTCTGCTGCTTTAACTGCTGCTTTCTTTTCTTTTCTTTTCTTTTCTTTTTGTTTCTTTTCTTTTCTTTTAGTTTCTTTTCTTTTCTTTTTGTTTCTTTTCTTTTCTTTTCTTTTCTTTTAGTTTCTTTACTTTTCTTTTCTTTTTGTTTCTTTTTTTTCTTTTTGTATCTTTTCTTTTCTTTTTGTTACTTTTCTTTTCTTTTCTTTTCTTTTTGTTTCTTTTCTGTTCTTTTTGTTTCTTTTCTTTTTGTTTATTTTCTTTTCTTTTTGTTTCTTTTCTTTTTGTTTCTTTTCTTTTCTTTTTGTTACTTTTCTTTTCTTTTTGTTTCTTTTCTTTTCTTTTTGTTTCCTTTCTGTTATTTTTGTTTCTTTTCTTTTTGTTTCTTTTCTTTTCTTTTTGTTTCTTTTCTTTTCTTTCTTCTGTTATATTTGCACTATGAGACGGCCTACAGGGAGGAGGTCCGGAACCTCGCTGCCTGGTGCTCCCTCAATAACCTGGCACTCAACTCCTTAAAAACAAAGGAGTTGGTGCTGGACTTCAGGAGAGGGAATGAGGTTCTTGCTCCTCTTCTCATTGGGGGAGACCTGGTGGAGAAGGTCAGTGACTTCAGGTTTCTGGGAACATACATTTCTCAGGACCTCACATGGGGGACTAACACCAATGCCCTTGTGAAAAAGGCACAGCAGCGCCTGTACTTTTTGAGGTCACTGAGAAGGGTCAACGTGTCCCGGGACCTGCTGCTGTCCTTCTACAGGTGCTCTGTGGAGAGCATCCTCACCCACAACATCTTGGTGTGGTTCAGGAGCAGCTCTCAGGCTGACAAGAAGGCTCTGGAAAGAGTCAGAAAGTCAGCACAGGGCACCATAGGAGTGCAGCTGTCCTCTCTGTCAGACATCTACGACACCAGGTGTCTGCGCAGAGGCACCAGCATCACCTGTGACAGCTCACACCCTGGGCACAGCCTGTTCTCACTGTTGCCCTCAGGAAAGAGGTACCGGTCCATCCAAGCCCACACCTCTAGGTTTGCAAACACCTTTTATCCAAGTGCAATAAGAGTGCATAACACTGAGTAACTCTTCCAAACTGTGCAATATTCTTACACTTCGTACCCGTGCAATATACACACCCCACATACATCCACTCTGCTGTACAATGTACAATGTACTGTATCATATACTGCATATTTCCCTTACTGGCTCCCACTGTAAATACTTTTTTTACATATCCTTCTTATTTTGTCGAAGGTGTTGGTGCACTGTTTCGTTCTTCTTCTCTACTCTTATCTTTCACTTGCACTACTAGAACTGTCCTTTAATCTCGTTGTACACTGTATAATGACAATAAAGGTGATTCTGATTCTGATGAGACTTTCACTCTTTGTATTGCTGTGACTGGGATAATTCCTGGTCGTTTATGTTACGTGCTGGTGTTTGTGCACATGTTGTTATTATATGAGTGTTTTGTGCAGGCATATAATTGTAAACTGTTCCTCTGGATAAAAGTGTCTGCTAAATGCATGCATGTAAATGTAAATGGTTGATTATGGTTATAGAACACATGGTGCTCATCTTTGTCATATTTTTATCAGGACTATAAAACAGCACAAGAGTTTCTTATCATTATTATTATTATTATTATTTACCTACTGTTTGAGATGAGGTCAGAGTCAAACGTCTCATATTTACTCTCAGTCTTGACGAAATATAAATCAGTTCCATGTGAGTTTGTGTGGTGACTTTGCTCCCGCCTGCAGTATGATTACAGTTTTTCTCAATAGTTAAAACACTAAACCCTATTGTCTGAACCAAAGGCTCAGTTGCCTGAAGCCACTGATTGAATCAATCACTCTTTTGGCAAAACCATAAGCACTTTTCACCTGTTTAGACACAACTTGCCAACACATTTTCATTGTGATGCACCCGTGCTGCATAATGGTGAGCACAGGTGACAAAAGTCAAACACAATTAAAGCACAAGTGTCACCATGTGAAGACAACAACTCAAAACTGATCCCACTTGTGGCTCATGATGTGAGGGAACATATAAGCCAGTTCAGACAGCACTGGTTTGTGAGGCCCTATGATGGATAGAAATCTGAGAGGAAGAGTTCATGTGAGAGGAGGTCGAGGTGGTCAGCGAAGATATCTGATGAAATCAGAGATACTGTGATTGACCATGTTCTTGTCCATGGTATGAGCATGAGGGAGGCCGGACAATCTACATGGATGAAGCTGGGTGTAATCTCACCAAAAGGAGAAGGAGAGGCCGTAATGTGATTGGCCATGTCGTTGTTTGGGACAATGTGAGTTTTCACAGAGCCCTCCAGGTTAGAGAGTGGTTCAATATGAACCAAGGTTTTATCAATCTTTGCCTTCCACCGTACTCCCCTTTCCTAAACCCCATTGAGGAATTCTTCTCCTCATGGCGGTGGAAGGTATATGAACGCCAACCTTACACCAGGGTAAATCTCCTGCAAGCCACGGAACCTGCCTGTGGTGACATAGGTGTGGAGGCATGCCAAGCCTGGATACGGCCTGCCAGAGGTTTTTTCCCCCGTTGTCTGGCCAGACAAAATGTGGCCTGTGATGTGGATGAAGTCCTGTGGCCTGACCCAGGACGGAGACATGATGATGTGGCTGAGTAATGCACTTATTTGTATATTGTTGTACTTTATTTTTACATGGGCTTACTGTACACAAGTGGCAAATGCACAAGATTTCTGTTGTTTGTCTTTGTGCTAAATGCACAAGTTTTTTGTTTTGCAACATGCATTTAGCCTACAGTGAACAATAAACATTTATTTCACCAGCTTCATGTCCTGAGCATTGTGTTTTCTATTTTTCTACGTAGTGTTTAGTGACTGTTCAGTAGTGTTTTTAATTTTGATTGACTCGGGGCACGATTTGACAACATAGTTCAGTTTTGAGCACAGATTGAACTGTTTTGAGGTGAAAGTTTGGTCTGAGGTTTTGTGAATGTAGTTTTATGTTCACAGTTTAGAGAAAAGGAGAGCAGCTTTCAAGAAATGTGTCTTAGCAATCCAGAAAAACTCTAAGTGTTTTCTGGATGTGCTCCTCCTATGATTTCCCACTTTACTTCCACTTTTGTTTTGTCACAGTTCATTAAATATTTACTGAAATTAGTGCAGAACAAGCCGGTGAAGCTGCTGCTGCTGATGGAACTGCACTGTTGTTGTGTTGCGTGTGGTGTAGACATGGTTTCACGTCTCTAGTGTTTTACATGAATCAGTAAGAGACAATGAAGAGGGAGGGAGGGGGAGAGTGAGGGAGAGAGACTGAGTCAGTTATTGTGTTTGGCCTGATTATATGACTCCGCCCACCATCCATGCTGCTATGACAAAGCTTGTTGGAGACATTTAAGGTAAAGTTTGTTTACACATTGTGATTTACAGTAATGTTGGACTCCGTCTTCTGTGTCCTCTGTGTCCTGTACAATGTAAAAGTCCACATATGTCCACAGATGTGAGACAGTGTGAGACAAACGCCCAGAATTTAAACTCCAGTAATAATTCCATGACATGATGACCTCTAAAACAGCTGAAATAAACATGTTGTGGATAAATGAGAATACGGTTGAGGATAAACCATGTGACTACGTGTGGACAAGAGGATGAATGTATGAACTGATGAGGAAACACTCGTTCATTCTGTGACAGAAGCAGTAACATATCAACAGATTTATTGCTGTGAAATAACATTCACGTAACATTGCTGAATGGAAACAGAGATGTGTGTCAATCACTCTGTATATACTGTATACAGTGTGTCCTTCTCACTCTGTATATACTGTATACACTGTGTCCTTCTCACTCTGTATACACTGTATACACTGTGTCCTTCTCACTCTGTATACACTGTATACACTGTGTCCTTCTCACTGTGTATATACTGTATACACTGTGTCCTTCTCACTCTATATATACTGTATACACTGTGTCCTTCTCACTCTGTATACACTGTATACACTGTGTCCTTCTCACTCTGTATACACTGTATACACTGTGTCCTTCTCACTGTACACACTGTATACACTGTGTCCTTCTCACTCTGTATACACTGTATACACTGTGTCCTTCTCACTCTGTACACACTGTATACACTGTGTCCTTCTCACTCTGTATACACTGTATACACTGTGTCCTTCTCACTCTGTACACACTGTATACACTGTGTCCTTCTCACTCTGTATACACTGTATACACTGTGTCCTTCTCACTCTGTACACACTGTATACAGTGTGTCCTTCTCACTCTGTATATACTGTATACAGTGTGTCCTTCTCACTCTATATATACTGTATACACTGTGTCCTTCTCACTCTGTATACACTGTATACACTGTGTCCTTCTCACTCTGTATACACTGTATACACTGTGTCCTTCTCACTGTACACACTGTATACACTGTGTCCTTCTCACTCTGTATACACTGTATACACTGTGTCCTTCTCACTCTGTACACACTGTATACACTGTGTCCTTCTCACTCTGTATACACTGTATACACTGTGTCCTTCTCACTCTGTACACACTGTATACACTGTGTCCTTCTCACTCTGTACACATTGTATACACTGTGTCCTTCTCACTCTGTATACACTGTATACACTGTGTCCTTCTCACTCTGTACACACTGTATACACTGTGTCCTTCTCACCCTGTATACACTGTATACAGTGTGTCCTTCTCACTCTATATATACTGTATACACTGTGTCCTTCTCACTGTATACATTGTATACACTGTGTCCTTCTCACTCTGTATACACTGTATACACTGTGTCCTTCTCACTCTGTACACACTGTATACACTGTGTCCTTCTCACTCTGTATACACTGTATACACTGTGTCCTTCTCACTCTGTACACACTGTATACACTGTGTCCTTCTCACTGTACACACTGTATACACTGTGTCCTTCTCACTCTGTATACACTGTAT
Source organism: Solea solea (assembly GCF_958295425.1). Lineage (NCBI taxonomy): Eukaryota > Metazoa > Chordata > Actinopteri > Pleuronectiformes > Soleidae > Solea > Solea solea. The sequence continues at coordinate 22,702,962 of NC_081152.1, read as the reverse complement.
ACACTGTGTCCTTCTCACTCTGTACACACTGTATACACTGTGTCCTTCTCACTCTGTATACACTGTATACACTGTGTCCTTCTCACTCTGTACACACTGTATACACTGTGTCCTTCTCACTCTGTATACACTGTATACACTGTGTCCTTCTCACTCTGTACACACTGTATACAGTGTGTCCTTCTCACTCTGTATATACTGTATACAGTGTGTCCTTCTCACTCTATATATACTGTATACACTGTGTCCTTCTCACTCTGTATACACTGTATACACTGTGTCCTTCTCACTCTGTATACACTGTATACACTGTGTCCTTCTCACTGTACACACTGTATACACTGTGTCCTTCTCACTCTGTATACACTGTATACACTGTGTCCTTCTCACTCTGTACACACTGTATACACTGTGTCCTTCTCACTCTGTATACACTGTATACACTGTGTCCTTCTCACTCTGTACACACTGTATACACTGTGTCCTTCTCACTCTGTACACACTGTATACACTGTGTCCTTCTCACTCTGTATACACTGTATACACTGTGTCCTTCTCACTCTGTACACACTGTATACACTGTGTCCTTCTCACCCTGTATACACTGTATACAGTGTGTCCTTCTCACTCTATATATACTGTATACACTGTGTCCTTCTCACTGTATACATTGTATACACTGTGTCCTTCTCACTCTGTATACACTGTATACACTGTGTCCTTCTCACTCTGTACACACTGTATACACTGTGTCCTTCTCACTCTGTATACACTGTATACACTGTGTCCTTCTCACTCTGTACACACTGTATACAGTATGTCCTTCTCACTCTATATATACTGTATACACTGTGTCCTTCTCACTCTGTACACACTGTATACAGTGTGTCCTTCTCACTTTGCTCTGTAGTTTTAACTGTTGACCTTCACAGCAGAGCTGCACTCCTCCAGCCTTTAGGCTCCCATCGCCTGCAAATCGTATAACAAGCTGTAATTTCTTCTTCTTAACTACAATCATGTGCAAGAGCTTCCTCCCATCACCACAGCACTCTCCTCTGTCCTCCAGGGCTGAATCGATGCATCCAGAGAGAGGATGACAGGTGAAGAGGGCGAGTGTGTGAGATAAACATCAGGATGAGAAGTTAATCCTCACAGCACCATATTATTTTATACCTGTTTGTTCTGAGGCCTTTCGAGGACACAGGTCGTGGTTTTAGACTCTGAAGGTCACTCAGCGGTCAGAGCCTCCTGGTTTGTAGTGAGTCAGACTCAGTCCTGGTTTGACTCTGGTTCACAGTGAGTCGGACTCAGTCCTGGTTTGACTCTGGTTTGTAGTGAGTCAGACTCAGTCCTGGTTTGACTCTGGTTCACAGTGAGTCGGACTCAGTCCTGGTTTGACTCTGGTTTGTAGTGAGTCAGACACAGTCCTGGTTTGACTCTGGTTCACAGTGAGTCAGACTTTCAAGATTCAACATTCTTTATTGTCACACATTAGAACATGAGGTGGGAACGAAATTGTAGTCTCTTGTGTTGATGCAGAGGTTGTTTTCCCTGCACTTCCCGCCTGTAGCCGGACTCATCGTTGTTGCTGATGTGTCCGACCACTGCTGTGTCATCAGCAAAGTTCACAATATGAGCAGTCATGAGTGAGCAGGGTGAACAGAAGAGGGCTCAGCACGCAGCCCTGGGGGGAGCCAGTGCTGAGGGTGATGGAGGTGGAGGAGATGCCTCACTGACTGCGGCCTGTCTGTCAGGAAGTCCAGGACCCAGTTGCAAAGGGGGGGGCTCAGTCCAAGTGAAAAGAGTTTATGGATCAGGGTCTGTGGTATGATAGGGACTCAGTCCTGGTTTGACACTGGTGAGTCTGACTCAGTCCTGGTTTGACTCTGGTGAGTCAGACTCAGTGTTGGTAGTGTTTTTAGGTACTGGTTTTAGTTTCCAGGTTCAGCGTCTCTCTTCAGGATTCTGTGTCTGTTTTTTGTGGATGACATTAATAGTTCTGGTGTCACTGAACTGTGAAGTTCTCCAGTTGCATCACATGTGACTGATATGATGATAGAGCAGCAGCAGACGCAGCAGACCTCTGTCATCATGGAGACTATGAGTTGTATTTGTTGAAAGGACTGCAGCAGCTTCACCTTCTGCAAAACAAAAACATCTGTAAACCAAATATTTCCTTTCTATAGAGCTGATGTTTAACAATAAGAATGTGTTGTTCTTAAATCTCTGCATGGCCTGGACCCAGGATATATTTAGGACCTCTTAATCTATGATGAACATCTGGACATAAATCTCTTCATTTAAGGTTCAGTCTCAAAAAACATTTTTATCAGAAAGCCAATCATTCCTTTTCTACTGATTTATCAGTAGAGGGGGGGGGGGTCACACCGTGGCCAGTATCAAAAAGCTTCAGATTGTATCGAGCTGTCTGTTATATTTAATTGGGTTTTATTATACATGTTTTATTGAATATTGCCCTTTTTATTGGATTTTACTGGGGTTTTTTTATATTCTGTCAGAGACTCTGTGAAAGCTCTTTGTACATTGTTTTGAAAATTGCTCTATAAATAAAGCTAATTATTATTACTATTGTGGGTTTGGCGGCAGAGAGGCAGACAGCTGTGCAATAAATCAACAAATCACAGTTAAATATCTTGATAGATGAATTATTATTGAAAGCTTGGACAGGAAAGTGAGTATCGTCTCATCAAGCATCTCCTCATAAAACAACAATCTATTTTGTCATAAATCAACTCAAACAAGGGCTGAATTCATTTCCCACAGACTCAGCTCAGCGTGATGTGATTTTACTGAGGTCCAACTAAATTTAAAAGGTCAGTTTCAGACCAGCTGGCACTTCCTGCTAATGTTCATCTGAGGAAACATCACAGCTGCATATGGTTCCAGTTTATGTCTCAGTCCAAAGGTTTCACAGAATTAAACCTGCAATTATGTCTAATTAGCATTATTTATTATTAGAACGTTCCAGGCTGCATAATCAACGTGACTAAAGCTCAATCAGTTGTTTTCTGTGTTTATTATTACTGTCTGATGTATGATATTTAATATTAGTAATGTTCATTTTTTACATTCAGTGAATCCTTGAGGTTAAACAAACACGGCTGCGTTTGTTCATTTAAAAATCCAAAATATTTCATATGATTATTATGAATTTGTCTGAATGTATGGTTCAATAATGAGTAAATGAAGAGGACACCAATGATAAACAGTAAACAGGAAGTTGACCTTGATCATTGTCTTTCAGACCACTCATCACTCAGCTCTGCCATTACAACCCGACAAAAAAACAACTTCAAAAATGTTCTTTTCACGTGCAGATGAATATCAAATATAGCTTTTTAATCAGCTAACAGCTTTTCAACAGGAAGTGAAGGTTAATGAGAGCAGCTATGTCCTTCTCTCCTCACCATGTTCTGTTTCGCCACAGGCAACAAGAAGAAAAGTCTTTATTTTTTAAAAGTTCGAAACCATTATTTTATAGGACAGTGTGTGTATGTATGTGTCTGTGTGTGTGTGTGTGTGTGTGGGTGCGTGTGCAGGTGTGTGTGTGGGTGCGCGTGCAGGTGTGTGTGTGGGTGCGTGTGCAGGTGTGTGTGTGGGTGCGTGTGCAGGTGTGTGTGGGTGCGTGTGTGGGTGCGTGTGCAGGTGTGTGTGTGTGTGTTTTCTCTGACAAACTAATGATGATCTAATACATCAAACACGTCCTTCACAGGTCTTTTTTTCCTCTTACAGCAACTAAGATAAAGGCTTTTTTGTATTTTATTAAAGTAATGTGAGGTCATGAAAAACATATTTTTTTTAACAGATGACTAAGTGTCACGAAAAAAACTTTGACTAATTTGAATGATTAAAAACAGGCAATAAGTGTTTTGAATCATTTTCCGCTCTCAAACAACAGGACACACACACATACTGGTCTACTGCCTTTAGTGGGGACCGTGATTATCACTGTCCTACAAGTGTCCGTACAGAATATTAACGTAAACTCTCTGGTATCAAACAGTGTGATTAACATGTAGAGATGTAACATTGTCACAGTTTAACATCAAACTGTCCACAAACACAGTCCTGATCTCTGTCTCCCTCTGTCTTTATCAGTGGTACTGCAGCCTCACAGCAGGAGTCTCTACTTCATTTCATCATCTTTAGGAATTTTAAATGAAGTGTTGGAGCTTTTACATGGAGCTAAGACTTTGTTTGAGATAATAGTTACTACAGTCATTTTATGTTGGAGGGCTTCTCACCACAGACGTCCTTGTTTTCAGAATGTTTTCATGTGAAAACAGATGGTGGTGAAGTTAGTGTTACAGCTTTGGCAGAGGAACTGTGAAGACATTTCACTATCAACAGACAATAAAACAATTACAAATGAATTAATAAATGTGTCAGTAAAGAGTTCACAGTGACTTTGATGCTCTCCAACAAAGTGTGGCAACAAAGAATCCAAGTGCAGTAAATACATGTCACAATGTGACTTTACGCAGAGTACAAAGAGTCAAAGTGAAGCAAGTTAAAATACAACTACAGCTATGATGAATGAATGAATGATGAACTAACCCTAACATGAATGAGACTCAACACACGATCAGGATTTTCTCTGTTATTTTCAAAAATAAATCTCCAGTCAGTTTCTTCAGTTTTATTTGCTTCTCAGTTTTCTGTGGTTTGAGTTTGTAGAAGACATAAAAATTGGATGATGTTTTCTTGAGACTTTTTGACTTTTAGATTTGTCTTTCTCTATCTGATGTTTCCTTTTGCAGTTCTTTTTGTCCTCACCCCCCCCCCCTCTTTAAATCTGGCTGCCACTCCGCTCTTCTGCTTTTCAAAGGCTGCAGAGCATGAAACAGAAACAGTGAACATGGGCCAGATTTGAATTCTCTGATCTCTGTCTTACTTCTCTGTTTCTGAGCCAGTTTCTGTGTTTTTGTCTTTGTGCTTCTCTGATCGTCGAGGTTTCACACACAGATTCATCCATGGAAGCATGAAAGTGATGTGGTGACTGAACTGCTTTATGGGTTGTGTCCGTCATTATTATGGAAATACAGACGTTAGAATGAAAAGAACAGTGTTCATCAGCCGTGATTCATGGATTCATGAACATCACTGTAATTATGACTCTTCACTCACACTATTTTAAGATGAGATTTATTCAGAATATTTAGAGACTCTGAGATTATGTTTTCTTAGTTTCAGAAAACTGTAACGATGGCGACTGATGACTTTTCTCAATGAGACTGAAAGTGTTCAGTTCACAGCTGATGGTGGAGTTGTGGTCGATGGGTTTTTCCTGTTTTCATGATTGAATACAGACTAGTGCCACCTGCTGGTAAAGGCAGTCATCAGCTGTGTTGCTCGAGTTTAAGGCTCATCGCGGAGGATTCTTTGATGATGACACAGCAATAATGTTTCATTTCCAAAAGTTTGTTTCCCAAACACTTTCTAACCTTAAGATTTGAAAGTGTTATTATAATGGAGATCAAACGCATACGAACAGCACATTTAATTCAAATATGCTGGTGGTGACTGTGTGAAACCTCTCTCCTCTTTGACTTATCTGCAGCTGTTTCTGCGGGCAGCATGAAAACAGACATCAAACGGCCGCAGACGCGTTGTGGCCTATCTGTCTGTGTGTTCTGCTACGAGCGCGGCCCACGCTATCATGGCGAGGTCTATCTGTCAGTGCAGTGAGCGAAGTAACCTGCAGAGGGAAGATAAAGAGAAATGGGTTCAGTTTCCTCCATCTGAGAAAGTGTGCTTGTTAGAGCGGAGAATCCATTCCGGCATCCCTGGGACCTTTGATCTGGGATTACACAGGAAACTCTGCGTTTGGCCTGGCAGAGCTGATGATGGAGAAGCCTGAGGTGTCTGCGGCCTCTGAAGTGAAAACTGCTGCTGAAGCTGCTGCCAAGCAGGCGTGTGCGCTCATAAGTGGATTATTATATGATTGCCAATTTTTTTATCAGAGAACAAGAATAGACGGGAGGAAAGTCTTGGTCTAAAAAAAAAAAAAAAGCCCGCAGCAACAGCAAATCCAAGAAGAAGCTCTGTTATCAATTAACCTCGAATCCACTGGAGGAAACATTGTTCTTTTGATTGTGTCAAAGCAGAATGTCCTTTTCTTCTGTGACCAGAGTTTTCACTGCAAAACCTCAAAATACAGAACATGCCGCAGCTTCTCCAAAACCACAGTTCAGTAAATATGAATAAAGTTGTGTTGGTGCTGTGTCTCAAGAAGTCTCTTTCGTGTAGAGATGAGTTTATATTTGCTCTAAAGCTCGTGTGACACTTTGTCTAAACGCTCTCCACAGTTTAAGAAAATCCTCCACTTGGCTATGAGCCACAATAATCTCAACCACTGGGATTTGGTTCAATCCAGTTTTATTGGATTATACATCACGAGTGGAATTGATCATTGATAATTGACACGTGTTTTCACCATTTCTTTCAAATACATTTTTGTTGTTTATTTAATTTTAACAAAGCAATGTAAAGAGCAGAAAGAAGAAGAAGATTGTCATATATATATATAGTTGTTTTATATATTAAATTATAATATATAATACAATATACATATATTTATTTGTATTATATATTGTAATTTAATATATTAAATAATATCACATAACAGATCCTCGACGTGTGGACCAGATCCTCCACGTGTGGACCAGATCCTCCATGTGTGGACCAGATCCTCGACGTGTGGACCAGACCAGATCCTCCACGTGTGGACCAGATCCTCCACGTGTGGACCAGCTGGGTCTCAGAGAGTTGATGCACATGAATCTGTTTTCCTTCTAATCGTCTTCTAAGTCCTTTTTCATAAACCTTTAGCTCCTGACTTCACATCAGAATTATGCTGATGCAGAATAAAGAGCTAATATTCATCCATTCATTGATCCAGTTGTTGCTCTTCCTCGCTCCTCTCTCTTTATTCATGTCGTGGTCTTAACGTTATAAATGGCTTCTGTGGCAGCGCTCTGATTAAATTTGTTTCCATGAGATTCATTCCCGCCCTGACTCTGTTTCCTTGATGAATGCCCTCTGTCCTGTCAACACTCATTTGTGAGATCTCTTCTCATAAACAGAGAGAAGCCGCAGTTTCCTCCTCCCGGATCTACGCCGCGCTCTCATCCTCTCATCCTCTCACCTTTGGCTAAAGTCATTTAGAAGTGACTGTACACTTTTGAATTAGAATGATAATGTGTTTAAGATTAAAAGTCTCCGGGGCTTCAGGGTTTGTGAGTATAGAGCGGACATGGCTGATTGGGTTTTGATTGATATGTTTGCTCTTTTCCTACGGGAGCAGAAAGACGGGTATTTAATGCCCATTGCTTCATACAGAGTGAAGTATTCATTGTCCGTGCCTCCATGTTGCCTTTGTCACACACCCTCGGGCTCCATGTCTCCCAGTGCTCAAATAAGATGTCATTATTTCTCACGTTTGAAAATGTTTGTTTGGATTTGTAAACTTAAAGGGAAAAAAAATGTTCTTTTCATATTATCAACACGTCCCCTGATGAGACCAAAGCCAGCAATGTCCTGTACAAACACAGAAAGCCACTGTTTCCACAAAGCTATTAAAAAGACATTAAACAGTGTGAGGCTACAGTGTGTGACGTGTGTTTTTGAAGTGAAAGTGCAGTTTTAGTCTCGGTGTCGACTCTTTGTTTACATGAATGTGACAAATCTGTGTCATCGCTTGATAATGTTGAAGTTAGAGGTTATTGTTTATTTAAAAAACTAGAATCATCTGTTCACAGCAGCAGAACACAAAGGTTTTTAATATTTAAAACTTAATATTAGGTTTTTCCTGTTTTCCTTCACAGACTCGATTCATCGCAGAGATTTTTAGACAAAACTTGAGAATTCTCATAGAAAACCATTGTTTTCTCTTCTCTTCACCAGCTCACAGCTGTGTCTGCTTTTTTTGGTGGTTGTCATGGTGATTGACAGTTTTTAGCAATTGACATAGATCGTTACAAAAGAGACATTTTCATCTAGATGTGGTCTGTTGTTAAAATGATGACAGCTGTAAAGGATTTAGTAATGTTCCAATGCTGTCAGTTAAACGTGTTATTAACGTGTTATTAACGGCGTTAACACAAACCCATTTAACGACGTCTTTCTCTTTTTTATCGTGAGATTAACGTTCTTTTTGGTCGAGCAAACTTTGTGTTTTTTTTCTCATGCTGTTGCAACAACTAGTAACGTTATAAAAACTCCAACACCACACCAGATGTAGCTAGAGCGGAAACAACACAACAGGCACGCTGCACACACTTGTTTGGGCTAAAGAGTAGTAGCTAACGTTGTGTTGTGAGTGGATGGCGAGCGCTGTGCGCTTCTCCGTCTCCAAGCGGGCTCTCCGTATCCAACGCAGCCTGGATCATTTGTCCACGCACTCCCCACATCCAAGTCATGATGTCTGCAGTGTTACCAACCAAGCTGGCGGACCCCCCAACCGTAGTGAGGAGACCACCCAAGACCGCTAGCTCCTTTAGCTCGGATTAGCTCGCTTTATTCACACACTGCAGGCTGATACACAGCCTCTCTTATTATTGTGCGGCTCTCACAATAAGAGGAATAAGTCACAATATGCAGGTGACAGAGATATTGTCTCAATAAAAAAACATCTGCACAAAGCAAGCAGATCCACTTTTCTATGTTGATAAGAGCATTAAAATGAGAAGAAATAATGGGACACAAAGAAATCAAGGGACATTTACAATAGATACAAATGTTAACTATGACATTAATGCGATTAATCGTGATTAAATATTTGAATCGTTTGACAGCTCTACTCTCTCTGTTCATATAAGTGCATTAGTGTAGAACTGCTTCAAAGTGAAAGTGTTCACAGTGAATTATTAGAATCTGCTCAGTTCTCAGCATGACGTCAGCTCTGAGATTCCTGGTGCAACAAACTTCTGACAGTAACGAGCAGAGACAAAGAAAACGTGTGGGACGATAAAAAGAAAGGATGATGACAACAAAAACCATTCAAACGTTGTAAAATAAAAGATACAGAGAAGCATGACGGTCTCCTCCAGCACCATGGCAACCAGCACAGACGATGCTGTTACATCTTACTCAAACACAAATCCAATGTACTCAGCAAAGAGGCAATTCTCTGGTCGGCCTGCTTTAATGTTCCCGTTAGACCGATAAAGAATTCACAAACCTGACGCGAGGAACCACACAAGGGTGAAATGATGAATGAAATAAAGAGATAAGCGTTTGTTTGTGAGACTCCGTCAAACTCACCGAGCGACAAACGTCCACAGCATGACGGTGTTTTCGTTTCTCTGTGAAAGAACGACTTTTCCAACACAAAGACAAAGTTCCAGTGATTGACACCTTTTTGTGGAAATTGCTTTTAAAATACAAATCCCACAATTGTAGCTGTCGGTGTGATGATTAGCAGTCACGTCAGAATGTGGAAAGACTTGAATGGTTTTGTTATAAGAAGCTAAAAAACTTCCTGCTGCTCTGAATTATTACAAGTTTAAATATTCTGTCTTTGCTCAGGTGCTAACAGTGACATTCACACATGTACACAATAATAATATTAATATATAATATATATATAATATTGTGAAATATTTATTTATTTATTTATATGTTTATTTCGGTCATGTCAGTTCGTTCATCATCACACATCATCTTAGTGTAGTTCACACAATACACATAATCGAAAGGGAAAGCGGCACAAACACTACACAGTGTGTGTCTGTCCGCTCATTCACAGTCACGTATTTGAGGCGTAGTTCATCCGTCACGCACCCGTCACATGGGTCCATAGAAAGTGAATGGAATTTACACGCGCACGTTAGAGGTTTGATGTCATCGCAGAGACGCTGTACACGCGTTTTTAGTATAGTGTGCTGTCATAAAATGCCCATGATAGTGTGTGTGCATGTGCGTGTGGGTGTGTGTCAAAAGTGGAGGAAATCGTGATTATTGATATTTTACATAGCTTTAGCTTTAGCTTTAGCTCAGAAGACATGTATGTATATGTATGGAGAGAGGCTCCGCCCCTTCCATATATGTAGTGTGAGGTTATGATGACATGATTGTCATAACAAATGGAAGTAAGATGTTGTAGATTTGTTTATCACGTCCATTCTTTCACTGAGCTAATCTCCTTCTTTGTACCGCGGTGGATTAGTGACAACTACATGTCAGCAGCTTAATCTGAAGGAAAAAAACGTACAAGATTTTGCAGGTATTAACAAGAATTATATTTAAGCAGCAGATAAACAGGAACATGAAGCAGTGAATGATTTTCAGGCTCTAAAAAGCTTTTGATTACTTTGACTCTTGTTGATGGTCACTAACAGTCTCATATACAGTGTGGGTTAAACTGTGCACTCATGTATCTGAACTGAAAGCCATAGTCTAATAACAATAATAATAATACAAATAATAACTGTAAAATAAATATCTGCTAAAACACGAATGATTTAAGATTCAACATGAACTTTGTGTCATTGTCATGAATTCATGAACAGTTTGAATGAAGGTTCCTTCTCTTTTTCATAATCCTCTAGATATCATTATTCTGTAAAATCCTCAGTTTCTGCAGTTAATCCTTAATCCAGTGAAGGTTTGAAGGGTTTTTTAATTCTAAACATTATGATGTAGAAAAAGAAACTGTGTACGTATGTATATGGATATACTGTGTGAATGCACGTTGGTTGCTGTAAATCTGAAGATAAATCTGTTAATCTGTTAAACCTGGACATGTTTTATGTCAATATTTAAAAAAAAAAAACAACTTTATTCTATTTACTTATCAAAAACAAATACAAAATGATTTATAATTGTCCCTGATTGAGCTGCTGCTGTTGTCCTTGGACAAACTCTTAAAATCAGCCGGTGAATACAATCATGTGATCACGGACACGTGTGTGCTCTGCTCGTCTGTGGCTCGACGCCTTCCACACACACACACACACACACACAGTGACAGTAACAATGTAACAGACAGCTGTTCTGTTCAACCTGCATGACATGGAGTGACAGACGGGACTGTAAACACAACACAAACTTAATCAGCTTTTAAAATCCTGCGTGAGCTGGTCAGTGACTGAGCAGTAAAAGCTTTAGTGCTAATCACAGTGTTTATGATGCAAAGATCGTGATAATCCACACGTATAAAATCATAAAACCTTGTCTGTGTATTTGAAAACATGTGTTTTACTTCAATTCGACACCATGGATTTATTTCCTGTCCTCAAATTGAATTATAAAAATAATTATAATCTTTATTTACACAGAACAAAATCAAACATGAATAAAAATGATTCATTCATTCATTCATTATTGTTGTTATTATTATTATTATTATTATTATTAATAATAATAATAATAATAGGAATCTTGAGAATCTAAAGAAAAGTCCACACAGACAGACCTAACTACTGACCTTTTTGCTGTGAGGCAACAATGCCAGTCACTTCACCACAGCATATAAAACAGTACGAGCCATCATAATGAAAGCACTCGTCTTATTATAATAAACATACAGTGATTGTTTTCCAGTGACTCAGCTGCTGTTTGTCTCTGTCAGTAAAGACTTGCCATGAACCACAGAACAGGACAGGATTCCAAGGCTGCAGCTCAGCATGTGTGTGAGTGTGCTGAAATAAGCAGGCGAGGCCGCGGAGGTCAGGGAGAGCACGGCGGACGCTGAGGTGAAGAAAGCAAGGTCTAATGTGGTGCTGGTGTCTCTGTGGCAGACGCAGAGTGATTGGTTTGCTCAGACAATCATACATCACTTTTCACCTGTATCAAACCAATTGGCCGTCCTTCCACGGACAGCTGCTCCCTCGCACACTCTCTGACACTTTGATGGATCGTGGCACAGACACGGCCTCCGTGTGCTACATACAACACAGATTTAGACCCTGTAATCCTAAATCCTGTCTTCAGCTCTCACCAAATGACTTTAAAGAATATTTACACAGAAAATCCACAGTGAGAAGAAAGTGTGGAACTCACTGTATAATCCACTGTGCAGGGAATTTTCCACAACTGTCAAGTGGGCGATTATTCTTATCACCTCCAACTTTACAGAGATAGCAGCTGCGTGGCGGTAATGACGGCTATTTTCTGATGATAGTGTCGTTCTAATGTGAAACGTGCAGCTGATAAAGCTGCAGGAGTCACAGTATCAGACGTGCACACGCAGCTGCTGCTGTTCTCAGGTCACAGCAAAGATAAAAGGACATTTAAACACACACTTTGTGTTCAGTCAAGTCAGCGTTTGTCAAGGAGATCACAGCAGAACTGTTTAACATGAGTAACTAACAGATTATCATCACATTAATGAATGACATCAGGTTTGAACTGGTGCTGTCTAACTAAGAAAATATTTAATCACGATTAATCGCATTAATGTCATAGTTAACATTTGTATCTACTGTAAATGTCCCTTGATTTCTTTGTGTCCCATTATTTCTTCTCATTTTAATGCTCTTATCAACATAGAAAAGTGGATCTGCTTGCTTTGTGCAGATGTTTTTTTATTGAGACAATATCTCTGTCACCTGCATATTGTGACTAGTTGTTGCAACAGCATGTGAAAAAAAACACAAAGAACGTTAATCTCACGATAAAATGGGTTTGTGTTAACACCGTTTTCAGCTCGAGAGAAAATAACATCAGCTACAAATCTGAAATTCTGTTTCAAGAAATAACAAATGTTACATTTCAGTAAAGTCAGTGCTTTAATTCTATGAACTTTAAAAAAGTCTTATTATTAATAAATGTTATTACTGTCAGCATTTAGAGACGAGGGTCGGGTAAAGTTTTAGTTTGGTCATTTATTTCCAGAACAACACAAATGTAACAGATGATAAATTTTTAGTTTTGTTTTATTTTCCACGTCTTTAAGTTTATTGATCAGTCGATTGAAGACTGTGTGGATTTTTCTTTGAATGACGTAAAGTGGACGTGCTAAATGCGAATGAATGATCACAGCGCGTGTGTAGCTGTTTGTGTGTCATGAGAGTGTTGTGTCACTCAGGTGGGCTGTGTGGTTTAACCCGTACCTGTGCCGCACACAGGTCCACTCTCTGGGGAGGTGATTATCCTCTCGCCTGGTTAATGGTCCATTCTGACAGCAATTAATGAGAATGAATGAGCAGCGTGAGGACACTGTTCCCTTCACTACTGTACAACTCTCACCTTTGTTTAAAGGTGTTTGGCTTCAGTCATGAATGGTTGTGGAATGGTTCCTGTGAGGATTGTTCTCTCAGTGGAGTCATGAACATCACATTACCTCTGTAACGCCGTCTCTTGTTTAATGTGAGGGGGAAAACAATATCAGGACGTTTACTACACTTCATTAAGTTTCCATTATGTTTTGCTGAGGGTGATCAGCTGAAGTGAGTGATCAGATTTGCCTGTTTCTGTCACTGATGCACAGACGCCACTGCGACACGATTAAGAGGTCATTTGGTTAATTGCACGACTGCCGCTGAACTGAAATCCTGAAAATGAAAAAGGTGCCGGCGGCAAAGTAATTCATGAAAAACAAGCTGACCTAGATTGTTTTTCCGTCTGTATGTAAATGATTATTAATGAACATGAGGAGACGACGTGCATTCATGTGTGTCACACACACACACACACACACGGATACTACTCTCTGAGGACACTGACGTGGTCTTTGGATCCAGGTCCAGCGTCCTCAGTGAAGGACACAGAGGCTGCAGGTTCAATCCCTGCTGTGACGTTTGTGTCCTGATGTTATGAAAGTGAATGTTCATGTTAGCGTGTGGGAGACGTGGTGTGAGGCCGAGGCAGGAGTTCACAATCATCTTCATCTCATGTGATTCAAACCTTTAATCTGTGCTGTTCACACACTCTGCCCTTCTGTCCGACCTCCAGCCTTTATTCTCATCTCATCCTCTGACACCTCTATCCATTTATTCATCCTCCCTCTATCACTCTGTCTCTCTCTGTATTTCCAGTCTGAGCCAACAGTGTATCATTAGTGTAGCATCAGTGTAGCATCAATGTAGCATCAGTGTAGCATCAGTGTAGCAACACTGCCCTCTCTGGCACTGACATCATTTTTCTGCTGCTCTCATTTGACGATGGATTCTCCTCAGTTTTTCCCCCCGAGTGTCTTTAAACTCAGCAGAGCAGCAGAGAAATGAAGCCAGACGACCAACGACTGCCATCTACTGCCCGCTGGGACTTTATCCCTGTCTCTGTGTGTGTGTGTGTGTGTGTGTGTCTGTGTGTGTGTGTGTGCCATCTGCTGTGGCTGCAATTTCAATTAACCGCTTAGTTTCACTTCAGCTTCTTTTTGTGTAACTTTTTTTCTTCCGAAATCTGAATTCTCGAATATTTGATGTTAATAATATTAATTGTTATGATCTATTTAAAAATTCACACGTCAGCTGTGTGTGAATT